>NC_058030.1:20038346-20338346 GCF_019176455.1 Solea senegalensis
ATCAGCTGACATCCTCTCACATTTCGTAGCTGCAGTACTTTAACAACCACACCCTCGTCACTATCCACTGTTGCGCAACTGTTGGCTGTCCCAACATCCAGCCAGTGTGTTGTCTATGCTGATTTGCCTGTCTGTCTGCATGTATTTGTTTACACTCTCCCTTCCCCAAACTCAAACCTGTGTTCAACTTGAGATCCACATTATCAACTGAAATGGTTGATTTGGATCTTAAATCCCACACTAAAATAGAACTAATTAGATTCCTTTACTTCTCATGAAATAAAACGTTATTACATTCTGAAGGCCTTTGCACATCAACTGCTAGAAATTGCAAATAAGTTGGAGGTGATTTTCGACTAACCCTCACTATTGACATCAAACATGACAGTTAAGTGAATAAAATTTAATTAGAGGGAGTTAAATACATCTTGGATGCTGTCATTTCACTGAATAAAAATGAGAAAAAATCCATGGCTTCAACCAAGAATGAAGACGAGAGGAGAGCTTACTGTAGGATGTTAGACAGTTTGAGGTGGATCCAGTTTGTTTGGAAACAGTCCCATTTGGAAGCAAAACTTAAAAAAAAAATTGTGTAGCTCACAGTTACTGGATACAGGTCTGAAAAAGATGAATGAAACACACGTAAAAAACTTGTATGAGGTGCAAAGGCCTTTGTCTGACATTGGTCATGTCTCATGCATGTGCTAGAAGTGATGACGCTCGCTGCTATGACCTCTCCATCTGTCTAGCTCTAGGATTATTGTGTTTTCTGGTCCAATGCAGCAGCTCTGTCTCCACTGCTCTGTGTGTTGTCTGCGTGTGATGCTGATGATGTTCTGTGGGAATGTGTTTGTGTAGCTGAGACAGAACGACAGGGCACCGACCATCTCGATTTGGCCGGGCTGCCGCAGAGGTCGGCTAACAGCGACAGCACCAACACACTTCCTACAACCCCAGAGGGCAGGAAAAAATCCAAGGGAATTATGAAACTCTTTGGGAAGTAAGTAGGAAAAGGAAATGAGAATATTGGCCTCTTGACTTTGAGAAGAATTTATGAATTAACCAATAAAAAAAACATGCTTAACAATTAGAATTCCTCAGGATTAAAAGGATAGAAGTAAATTATTTCAGCTAGAAATAATTCAAATGATTAATTTACTGTGAATTTTTACATGATTTGTTTAAGAATGTCATAATATTGAGACTTTAATGGTATATTTTTAAGGTTGAAAAGAAGTCAGTCTACCACATTCACCCTAGATGATAACCTACCAGAGGGTGAGTTCAAGCGGGGTGGAGTGCGAGCCACAGCAGGACCCAGACTGGGTTGGTCACGTGACCTCCAACAAGTCAGCAAGTAAGTCTGTGCATTCAGCCTGAATAATGACTCAGAATGTGGTTTCTTTGTTTTGAATCTGGTGTGCAATGACATTTAGGTACAGTGCAGAAATTCTCTGACAAGTCGTCTTTGTTTCTTTTTTGTCCTTTCAAGGATGTGTCTGTGTATCTTTTGTTTTTAAAAAGTGTTCTCTTTCCATTGTGTTTGTCTTAGTGATGTCGATGCTCCGTTTGCACGCTGGTCAAAGGATCAGGTGTGTGACTGGCTCCAGGATCAGGGTCTCGGTCTTTATGTGAACATTTCTCGTGTGTGGATCTCCTCTGGACAGACGCTGCTCCAGGCCTCACAACAGGACCTGGAGAGGGTGAGATGAAGCCCAAGAAATTCATATTTATTCTGCCCAAGAAGGCAAAATGTTCAACAAGTAGTCCTTACTTGTTGTCTGTGTGGGTGATTTAGGAGCTTGGCATCAAACACCCACTGCACAGGAAGAAGCTGCAGCTGGCTCTCCAGGCCCTCGGCTCAGAGGAGGAGGAGAATAAGGGAAAGCTGGACTACAACTGGGTGACAAGTGAGTACTCCGTCAGTTGATAATGAAGTGATAGATTAAAAGATAATGCAGATTTTTTAAAGTATGGTTATATGAAATATTTATATATTATTTGCCCTTATCACACCATAGTGTCCGTGAACCACCTGAGATCCTAACACAGTCTCACTGATATCATGGCTGCATGGTGGGAAAGAAGGAAAATTAGATTTCAGCCACCTTACAAAAGGCTCACCTAATAAAACTTAAATTTCAACATTAAGAATATGTTTGCCGCTTTTTATTTTGGCTTTTCTGACCTGAAACTGAAACTTCTGAAACTCTCCTTACCAACGTCCATTGATAAAATCAGCAATTTTAATGTCCCTGCATACAGGAGTTGCAAATCTGCTGCTACCTCCATCACTTAGTTCAAATTTGTCGTCTTGTGACTTTGAGGTTTTAAATCCTCTTCCTCTTTACTGGTGACACAAACTGCCCAAGTAGGCAGCAGAACACTAGCATCTTTTGTGTTCTTGTGTGTTTGAAAGGCTGATTTTCTCAATGGACTTTGGTATGGGAGATGAACCGGGTTTTAAACTAAGCTCCAAAAGAAGCAGCAAACACATGTATTGTAGATGTGGGCGGGTGTACATTTTATCAGTTTATCATGTTACCAGTGGTATTAGATGTCATTCTCCCAGACGGATCTATGGAAGACTTTTTTATTGTTTTAATCAGTTTGTCCTAAAATTGTCAACTCCCTTCTCTTCCTCCCAGGGTGGCTTGATGACATCGGTCTTCCTCAGTATAAGACCCAGTTTGATGAGGGCAGGGTGGATGGCCGCATGCTGCATTACATGACAGTGGTGAGTGTTGATAAGATGCTGTGGGTGCGACAACTCTAGTGCCATCTCACATTAGGATTATTACAGAGCTGTAGCTCCAGTGGAGACAGTCTGTGATATTTCTGACAAAGATGAAGCCTCTGGCTCTTTGTCTCTGTGCCGCAGAAAGAATGTGACATTTATGTTAATGTTATGTAATGATATACTGAGACACAATTTGATCCTTGCTTGTATTGTTAAGATTTTTACAATGATGCCTTCCTTTGTCCATTAGGATGACCTGCTTTCTCTGAAGGTGGGAAGTGTCCTGCATCACCTCAGTATCAAGAGAGCAATACAAGTGCTTCGACTCAACAACTACGAGCCCAACTGCTTACGTCGTAGGCCATCAGACGAGGTTTTGTAGCACTATATTCTCCTGATATTGCTTGTGATATTCATGATACATGAAGATGTATGCAAGCATACTCTTACGTATTTCCTTTTTCTGTGCTCTCTGTCTGTAGAACAACATTTCTCCAGCAGAAATCTCCCAGTGGACCAACCACAGGGTGATGGAGTGGCTGCGATCGGTGGACCTTGCTGAATATGCCCCCAACCTGAGAGGCAGTGGTGTGCATGGAGGCCTGATGGTGAGGAAGCCTTGTGTTTTTGTCTTTTTTGGAAAATACTGTCTCTCCCAAATGCATCCACTCATAAATCACCCCACACCTCAGGTTCTGGAGCCACGGTTCAACGTGGAGACCATGGCGTTGCTGCTGAACATCCCCCCAAACAAGACTCTGTTGCGTCGCCACCTCGCTACACATTTTAACCTGCTCATCGGCTCAGAGGCTCAGCATCTTAAACAGGAGTGTCTTGAAAACCCAGACTACACACTGCTCACTGCCACCACCAAAGTCAAGGTAACACAAGAGGCCTGAGAGAAGGTGTTATTTTTCTAAATCAGGTGAAATTCTATAAAATGTAACTGGAAATGATAAAAACTAAAGTCATGTTTCCACTGAGTGGAACGGTTCGGTACAATATGGGGCTTTTTTGCGTTTCCATTAGGAAACGTACCAAAATAACCAGCCCCTACTGTTCCATTCTTAGGAACTCTTTTCCCAACTCCACCCATGACAGGGAGTTAATTTGGCAACAAAAAAAAAAATATTACTCCTTTGTGATCAGTGTAAATATCTCATGGAAGTGGAGACAATTCAACACCCAGTCTATTCTCATACAAAGCTTGACGTCTTGTTGGGTCTCTGTGTTCTCTCCATGTTCACACCAGCCAAAGAAACTGCCGTTTGGCAGCTTCGGCAGTCTGAGGAAGAAGAGGCAAGACGAGAATGAGGAGTATGTGTGTCCAATGGATGTGGAGATGCCAAAGGGCAGAAGCTTCCAGAAAGGCTTTGAGCTCCAAATCTACGAGGACGAACTTGACAGACTCCAGCAGGTGAGTGAAAAATAAGTTTGGCCTTTCTGACTTTGAGCCGCATAATTCAAATCGTTAAGAATGGATTTTGATTTAATTTTCTGGGAATATAGGTTATGAGTTAAGAAATTATTGGATGTTTGTACTTATATGGATACAGGGTTCGAGTTACAAAAACAAAACTAAATTATATACACACACACCGACAGTATGTTACTGTGTAGTTTGGTCCTATGTTTGGGAATGGTTCAGGGTGTATTGACACTTTGGGAAACTGTATCCTTGGTGGAGAATTGTGTGTGAATCGGTGTGTGCTCCCTGTAGGTTTTTATTACACACCGTTTGCTTTTTCACATTCAGAAAAAGTATATATATCGTTTCCGTTATCAACTGTGTGATAAGACGCTTCTCTTCTCACAGATGGAGGACTCTGAGGGAACTGTGAGACAGATTGGAGCTTTCTCTGAGGGCATTCAAAACCTGACGGTGAGAATCTTCTCACTCGTTGATATCACATAATATAATTTGGATGTGAAGCTCATGTCTCTCTTTTTTCCCCCCCGTTTACCAGAGCATGCTGAAAGATGACGAGTTCTTCAAAGAGATTTCAAATTCACCCAACCCCAGTGTAACAGATGAGGACTCCAACGCATGAGACTATCGGGCACCTCGAGACCTGGTCCTGCTGTGAATGAAACTCTGTGCCAACCCTGACCACCAGACACGTTTCAACTCCACCCCCCGAGAACACTCCCACATTTCTTTTTAGTGTTACATTCAAAGATATGAGCCAAAAGTATTAGTGTCTTTCTAGTTTCTGTTTTGAACGATGGTGTCGTGACAGCCTACAGTCCAGTAGCCACTATTCCTCCTGAACTTTGTCTCATTACCGTCGTCGGATGACAGAGGGAACACTTGGGGCAACACCACTGTTTGCCTGCCAGCTGGTTTCTGGAGATCATTTTATACTGGGTTATGAACTGGCATCTTTTTTATGACAGAACTGAAGTGTCAGCCAGCAGAAAGATGACATCTAGAATATGCCGACATAGATTTAATATATATATATATATATCTTCGAAATTGATTTCTGACTGAAGAAATATTGGGAAAATGAGATGAACTTGATAGAAAGAAATATGCTGAGCGGACGTCCCTGTTTTTAGTGTAAAGTAAAAAGTGAGACAGCTGCTATGTTTTCTACAAAACTAAAGCCTGCTAATTCATTGATGTGTCTTATATCGTATCCTATTCTGGAGACTTACCAGGTTTTCACTACTCATCAGTAATACTCTGCATGCATTTGCACCAATACATATCATACAGTACAAGACTAAAGAATATCATTGCATGGTATTGAAATTTAACACAATTATACAGTATGAGTGTCTTATTTTTTTAGAACCATGGATTGATTTTAATGGAAACCTAATAACATGCTGGTATTTTTGGAAATAGATTTGTTGCATTTTCACATTTGTGATTCAAGATAATGATGTAATGATCTCACCATACCTAAGATGATAAAGTGTGTTCTCCTCTTTTTTTAATTTTGTATGTTTAGGACCAATAAAGTAATTTAAATCACTTGGGCTTGTTTCTATGGAAAAGTTGCTAAATTCTCCTCAATTCTGAATGAAAGAGCAAACATTTGTCATTAAAAACATGGCCATTAAAGCAACATGTCTGTGAAGTGTGAATTCTTTGCTATACACAGGAATAAAACCAATTAATGACAGTGTTGATATCATAGCTGAACATAACAAACAACCGTTTATGTTTGAAAGGGTTATGGATGATGTAAGTAATATTTGAGTCTAAAAAAACGCATCAAAGCCAAAGAGGAACATTTAAAGTACCACACGAGAATAATGTTCTTCCTTGTGATGTGTGTAAATGTCTATAATCCATCTGTGTTTTCAGGTCTTCAGTGTAGGTGTTTCACAGATTAAATTAAAGCTCCAGAGTTAAACATCTGTTGTCAAAACACTGCTCAGGACAAGCTCCACGCCTTTTCTGAACGGACGACTGTAGCGCCATATTCCAACGCTCATCTTTCTGTATGTCACTACATGACTCATGTTTCAGAGCGCCATGGTTAATTCCTTAACCTTAAGTTCCCTCCGTCACTTGTGACATACAATGCAACAGTTTGTGTCACCACAGACATGAAAACAAACCACCACTGTATTGACAAATGGAGTCCATGATGGTTTGACATTTTTAATTATTGAAATGTTACACACTTTAATAATGAACAGAATGGTCAGTGTATAAAACGTTGTTTTTGGCTTTTTTACTAAGAAAAATACGAACATCCAATATTTTCTTCTTTTTCCAGTATTAGGACGCAGTTGCAATCTCATATCTTCTACTGAAGATGCACATTCAATACAATTAAAGTTTAAAATCAAACAGTATTGTGTGATACTACAGTCTGTGATGCTACTGTCAAAGCAACCGTCAAAGCAGTGACCACTCTGTCTGCAGAAATGCATCGAATCAAGTGGATACAAAGCGCCCCCTGGTGGCTTTACAACTGAAATGAAAGCTTTGGCCCATGCGCAGTTAAGGGTCATTGTCCAAGAGTCTGGTGGAGACAAACACCCACAGTTCTGTGCTGGAGTCTGAGGGAGTGGGAGCTCACAACTACTATCATGGCTGTGATGTATGTATTTCAATTTTTGACTCTTAACATTAGTCTGAAATGTAAATTAAGTCCCTGAGAAAGTTGAGTTTAACTAATATACTGTTTGTAAAACTGAAAAAGAAAGCAATTAAACAGGTTTTGTGGAGTCCTTGTTCTTCTTGCAGTGTCTCTCTGTGGACTGAATGCATCAAGGTAATGAAGCCTTTAAAAGATGAACTAACGTCTATATAAGTGGCTGACAATTACTGAGATGACTTTGTTTATTTGACTCTATAACAGACCAGCTGTAAATCAGGAACTCTCCACTCTTTTCAATGAGCTGTGGCAGTTGGATGAGAACCGGATGAGACCTGGCATCGATTACAACATATCTGTGCAGGTACAGGGGAGCAGGAGTCCACTCTTATTCACACAAACGCGTGACGTCTGTTTGTTTATTGTTGTTACACAGATGTGTTTCTGTGTTTGAACATACAGGGCAGAGCCAGCTTTGTCAGCCCGGGCAACCATGTTGTCCAGGATCACGCCTCGCTGCCTCTGTTCTCCAGCGTCGATGAGAACAAATTAAAGAACTTGACCACCGCCACCTGTAAGTGTCTCACACTCACTGAGCGTTTCATGAAGCAGGTCCCGTGTCTCGGCTCCACTGCAGTAAATGTCATGTTGTGTCTGCAGCTTTCATGAAACTCCTGGACAACTATGAGTTCTCCACAGGCGTGGCAGAGCGAGTCACAGCAGAGGAGCAGACTGAGACTAATCTCTTCCTGGACGCCGTCTTACAGACAGAGGTCATGAAGGTGAATACTGACATGTTACAACTTGTTGCATCCAACAAGCCACATTTGATTCTAAGGTTGTTTTGTTCACCACTAGCTGTTGCCGCTTGTCATTTTCCTCCATTTTGAGGCTACGACTGATCTACAGTGGGGGAGTTTTGTATGAATGCACGTAAAAGGAGTGAGAGAAACATCTGTCTGCAGCTGTGGAATGTTGTGTTGGCCTCTGCAGTCTCCCTATGGAGGATCCCTGGAAAAATGTGAACATGCAGTTCATGTCCTTGTAAGATTTAGAAGCGTTGGATTAGCCGACAGTTGGACACTCAAGCAAGAGCCTTATTGTGAGCCAACTATCCCACTAATAATTCACCTAAACATGCTGATATTTAGTACAATAGAATACAAAGTGGATATTTGCCACCAAGTATCGAGAGGTTGTTTTAAAATGACCTCTCTAGGTGTCTCTGCAGCAGACCACCTGCTCAGTGATCCACACATTTCATATGGTAGAGCTTTTTTTTAACATGGCAAGCCCTTTCTGACACAACCCTCCCATTTATCCAGGCTTGGGACTGGCACTTGAAATACACGGAACGTGTTCCTCCTGTAGCTGGGCTCAATTTAGAGTGTCCAATTAACCAAAACAATGGGGGAGGAATTGGAATTGAGTACCTTGCTCAGAGGTTCCCCAGCCCTTGACCTTTAGGAATCCATCAAGTTTCCAGTTACTAGACCATGTCGCCCATTTGAAAACCAAACATATGATCATTGTCTGCAAGTCCAAGGAAGTCAAACTGTGCAAAAATGTAAGAAATTAAAAATTCAGTACACTGAACAGGCAAAAAAAAAAACTGTACTTTTTTCCTACTTGTAATAAACTATTTAAATCCCAGACATTTTGAATTTAAAAGCTAGAGATTCATTTATCCAAATATCAGTCACTTCCTCAAGTTATCTTAGTATTAGTTTTCACATTTTAATATGTTGCTCCATCTGTTAGTAAACCTTATTACAATGCATGGAGGCATCTCATAATATAATACACATTATATGAAGGAAAGTATATTTTATTATGGATTTTTTTGACAGACAATCTCGGGCTGGACATCTTGACAATCAATTTGATTACAATTATGTTGACGACTTGATTTGATGCAATTTTCTAATGCACACGCCTACTTAATCAGTCAATAAGCAGTCAGACATTTTCTTCACAAATTAAGTTTAAATGTTCCATCCACAAAAACTCAACACAATCACTAGAAAATGTTGACTAAAATCTCTTCGTAAAAAAATGAAGAAATAGTAAAGATGAACAGTGAAGATGTCTGACTGTTGTGAGACTGTCCTGCACCACTGCTCAGTTGCTGTGAATGTGATTTGTCTCCAGCGCACTCACAGGTACCTGGTGAGCAAAGGCAAGTCCAGCTCAAACTTGAGGCTGTTTAAGAATCAACTCCACTTGATCTGGTTCCACCTCTACCACCGACAGAGGAACACAAGGTGAGATACTGAAACAGCCGTCGTAATGCCTTTTTTAAACAGTTTCTGGCATTTTATGGCCCAAACAGATTTTTATGAAATCACTCGTTAGTTGCAAACCTAATATGCATGTGTTTCAAACACCAGCCCAGACTCCTGTGGATTTGAGCATGTCTTTGTTGGAGAAACAAAATCTGGGACAGAAATCATCGGTTTTCACAACTGGATCCAGTTCTACCTGCAAGAAAAGAACAGCCACTTGGACTACAAGGGATTCAAAGCCAGGATGAATGACTTGGTAAGTGTTGAAATTCATTATAATTATCTCATGTACCAGTTACCCTGAAATTAAAAAATGTTTATGTTGGTGAGCTTAAGGCAAATTTCCACCTTGGTGGGCAATACATTTCTGTTGTGTTCTGTTATAAGGAAGAAAATGTCTTAAACTCAATCTGTTGGTTTTAAAATCCCCTTGTTTGTCTACAGCCGGATCAGGACGACCATGTTCTGAGCCTCCAGTTCAGCTGGCACGGTTTGGTGAAGCCTGTTGGAAGCGCCTTCATCGGGACAAGCCCCGAGTTTGAGATGGCGCTCTTCACCGTCATCTTCCTCATGAACACAGAGAGGAGCACCACAGTGCTGGTCAACATTGACCAGTGTCAGATGGAGCTGGTGGTCATCAGACACGGCCGTGCCCTAGGCACAGCGTATCCCAAACTGCTCAGCAGCAACAGCAGACATGTTAGACAGCACTCACACTGAAGTGACACTTGTTTCCTGTTTGACTGGTTTGGTTAATCCAGTGTTAACCAAACCAGTGTTAACCAAACCAGTGTTGACCAATGTGTTTCTGCTCGTACATTTACTGCCATAAAGTGAAAATATCAATAAAATGACAAATGATAACATTTTGTCTTTACTATCGTCAGCAAATAAAATATCTTAGGCTTCTGGTAATGTTCATGAAAGTGATTCTCAACTGCTGTTTGATTTGTCCCTTCAAGGCTACCTTCAACTCAGCCCAACTGATGAATCAGAAATAAGCACATGTGATGAGGAATCTGAGTATGATGATCAACCAGAATCAATCTCTTTAATGTCTAGTGAAGAGTGGAGGAGAAGTGCCAAAAGCTGTGAAAGCCCTTTAGGACACAGAGAGAACGTCGGACTTGACATTTTCTCATCAGGGGATGATGAGCCGCCATCATATCAAGAGGTTGGATTTCATATCCATGAATAGAGAAATTGCACATAAGGGTTTGCACACAACTTTTTTGAGGATGTTCGTGAAACGCAAGTGAAGAACATGCCAGCAACGGTAATAAAAGCACAGAATCCTGCCACCTAACCATGTTCCAAAAAATACAAATCAAAACAGAAACATAGCAGTTAGACTTGACACAAACCATTTCAAATGAATAACTTAGTCTTTCATTTTGCCTTTGTTGAAATGCTAGTTGCATTCTCATCTGCTCAAATTGTTCAGCTTCATTTTGAGATGTTTTAACCCTGCTTCAGCAGCAGAACCAGAGAACCCTGTTCACACACACTTTCTGATTTAGCCTCATATTTATCCCGAAGAACCTACATGCTTCATACAATCCAGTAACCACAGTTTGTATGATAGCATATTTTTGTTTCCTGTTGTTACTATTCCACCAAACTGACAAGCAATTGGCTCTAAATCTGCTTTGCCTTAAAGGAGTTGATTCCCCTGTTGCACCCATCCAACACATGAGATAAATTTGATGGTCAACGTATCAAATGCTGTAGTTATAGCTAAAAGTACCAGGACAGCAGAGTCTCCAGAGTCAGAAAAAGCACTGATCTTTTAACCGTGCTATGACAACATTAAAAAAACAGACTGACCAGACTTTAATTACTAAAGAGTCATTAAATTCCAAGTAGGATTGTAGTTGCCCATATACAATTTTCTCTAAAACTTTGTACACAAAGGAAGCTTAGAAACCAAGCCAAGTTAAACAGTGGACATTGTTTCGACAGGTAAAAAAGGCTGAGAGAGCTTTAATGTTTTAAGTATGTCAAATCTCAATGAAAACACCCCAATGTTTTGGTTTTTTTTTTAAACAGTGGCAGGGGATTATTGTATTGTCACCCAATAAATCTACTAAGAGTAGACAAACGACAAATAAAACAAAAATTGAGCGTCACAAAAAAGTGTGGCCGACAACAAAAAATTTTTTTCAAGACATCAAAAAAACATTTCTTGTTCCCTTTTCCCACATACATGAGAAGGACAACTGATGGTGTTGACCCTCCTGTTGCACCCACCTAACTGAGCTCACACCACAAACCTCCTCCCTATATAGCAGCTGATTATCATCAGCTCACAGCTGAGAGAACACCTCACAGCTGCCTCCAATGACTCCTGATGAGCAGGGTGAATGGTGGCCGAGTTTTAGTCTCTGTAACAGTGAGGCGCAGCTTTTAAAAATCATTTTGCTAACTAAAATGTTTCACAACTTCATGAACCAGCTAAAGCTATCACTGTATTTTAGTGACGAACAGTATCATCCTCTGTTTTTCATTTTTTTTCCCACACAACAGTATCTAGCTGTTGTACTAAAATATTGAATTCTTATAGACAAGCTTCATTTTGCAAAGGGAAAGAAAGATACAGAAACAAATATTTGACAATCCTTTACTTCAGTCAAGAATATTGCTGGACTCAATGTGCAATTGATGTTGATGAACATTATATGGTTTTGGATTTGATGTCTTTTAAGGAAAAAGGTGTAACGGATAGACTAAAACTAGGCCACAGTTCACCCTGTTCATCAGGAGCCATTGGAGACACCTGTGAGGTGTTTGCTCAGCTGTAAGATGATGATAATCAGCTGGGTTATATACGGAGGATGTTTGTGTTGGTGAGCTCAGTGGGTTGGTTGCAACAGGAGGGTCAACACCATCAGTTAGTGATGCTCAAATGAAGCAATAAAGCAGTATTGAACCACTTTGCCAATTGTATTGAACATGGGTTCATTCATTCAAAGGTTCATTTCAGTGACATCTAGTGGTGAAATATTAGACAACATGCCAGTGATTGCCATTGTGACAGACAGTGTTGGTTGTTTACTGCTGAACATATTATATTCAGCTTATTCAGTAGACAAGGTTAACTAGTATCTGGGATTGAGAGAGGGTGTGGTCGAGGAAACAAAGTAGGTGCAGGGAAGGTGGGCTGTGCTTGTGTAACTTGGGGATGAATTCAGAGGTTTTTATTGAGGAATAGCAGTTTTTCCACTGTTTTTGGACTCAATCGATTTCTTTTTTTGCTGACAACTTCTCCAGCTTTTGAAAAAACACGTTCACAAGGAACAGATGACGCTGTAATGCACAAATATTGTTTAGCTAACGTGAACAAATGTGGATACACATGTTTGTGCTCATTCCAGTATGTGAGAGGATCCTCCGATCTATGCACTGGAGGATCAGTCATATATCGCTGCACTTCAATTGTAGCATCCGATGTATGACTCCTGTGAGCTCTTGCCAATGTCGCATCTTCATCCAAACGTGTCCAGAGGTTGAAAGCTGAAACAAAAATTAAGATTTGACAGTCATGAACACAGACAAGTGACTAAGGGTCCATACTGGGTATGAAAAGTATTATAAGTATAAAAGTACCATCTGGGATTTGAACCCCAGTCCTCAAGACGAAGGCCCTGGGACTATGCCACTGAGCTATACAACATACTGTACTTTGAATCAGATACTCACCTTATTAGGACTGATCAGCTCAAAGTGTTCCCACATTTGAGAACGGCTTCTCTTCCTATTTGGCTCCATGACGATCAACCAACAGCAGGGATGATAACAGCAACAACAGCAATAACGCACACAACAACTTTGGCAAGGCCACATGTTGTGGAGTGTGTCGGGTGCCTTTAGGTGTGTTTTGGCGCGCACAAGCCTCCCGAAGCAAGTCTCACGCCAACAACTAATCTCGCGATAGCTCGTGAAGCTCATTCGGGGACCGAAGCAGTCGCTGCTTCATACGTCATCGATTACGTCACTTGCTCTGCCCCAAAGCAAGCTTCGAATCAGCGGTTCAAGGAGAGCACAGCTTCGAGTTTGAAGCAAGGATCGGAGCTCCGGTGTCAGACTCGCATCACTACCATCAGTTGCCCTTCCAATTTATGTGGGGATAAGGAACAAAAGTGTTTTTCTGTCTTTCCAGACCATGATTCTTCTTTGTATTTCAAGTTTTACTTTTCATTTTTTTGGAAGACAGTAATGATGAGTAATCCATGGCACCCTTTAGACCTTTTTGTTTTATTTTCATTGGGGGTTGACATATTGTACATTATACCCTTCCCAGCCCTCTTTACCTTTGAAATGCTTGTAAAGGGCCAATGCAAACCCTAACATGCAGCCAAAAGGTGATTTAGGCTTCCACCTCTCCATCACAATTGGCTCTCTTTACGTTAGGCCTGTTTCTAGGCTTTGTATGTATAAAGTTATAGAGAAAATTGAGTATGGCCAACTTCAATTGTACTTGAATTTAAATGACTAGTGGTGGGCAAGTGAAGCCTTATGAAGCACTGAGGCTTTCCTAACAATTGTGTCAAAAGATTCAAAGCTTCAGCGCTTCAGTGATGGTGACATCTGGTGGACAACTGAAGCCATAATAACCTCCCAAGAGCCTGACTTATTCACAGATGTAGATGGGTTATTTGTATTCATGGGTTTTTAATTATTTAGAAGTATAGTATTTTTTTCCACTTTGGCAGGCTACAAATAATTGTACATTTGAGACCCATTTAGAATGAAAAATCTAATTCACTAATGGAAACAGAATGTAGGCCATAAACTGCATTATATCTTATTTGGTTGGATAAGCTCAAAATAATCCCAAACTTTTGAATGCTGCTTATTGCTTGTACTCACCATAACAATCACTCTCTAAAGCTCTTCTCACTCTTCCCAAATCTCCTCACAACCTCATTTTGAGGAGTAATGTTACATGTTTATAGCTTGTAAAGCACCAAACCACTCAAGCTGTCATTGGCTCACAGTGCATTGAAACACTATGAACCAATGAAACGCTTCGAATCATTTTGAAGCACTTCGGTCACGTGACGCTGATGTTTTGATACAAGCTCCGACACAGCGTTTCAAACCACTCTGCTTCAGGAAGAGCGACACCAGCTCCAAAACCTCAGTATCATTTAACCATCACTAAATGACAGTTTAGAAAAGTTTGTTTGATTTTAAATTGCATCATGACACAGAAAAAGCATTTTAAGAGATTTAAAGCCCACATAGACCGGAAGCTCCAATTAACGCTGCGTTTGTGTGTGTATCTGCGTCATTACCGCGTTTTATGAAACCCTAAAGTTTCAGAACAACAGTTCAGCCACTGCTGAGAAAATAGTGTTGTATTGTTTTCCTGGGCTCTGCGAAGCGGATCGGCACTTCCTTAATTTGATGTCGTCATCAAAAATCCTCACCACTCCTCTCACCACAGTAGCGCCTCCTGGTGCGGGCACTAGTCCGGGCACATCCGGTTGC
The DNA here is from genome assembly GCF_019176455.1 of Solea senegalensis. Classification (NCBI taxonomy): domain Eukaryota; kingdom Metazoa; phylum Chordata; class Actinopteri; order Pleuronectiformes; family Soleidae; genus Solea; species Solea senegalensis. The sequence goes on from NC_058030.1 coordinate 20,052,926, forward strand.
GTACATTCAACCGCAGAAGAAGAAGAACTACTCTCGTTGTAGCTGCTGAGATGCAGAGCATCCACCGTGCCAGAAGGGGGAGCTGTGTATCTGAGAGCTGGCGTATCTATTACGTCACTTCCAGGTACCTGGCCAATCACAGGACAGTGGGAAAGCTCTCGTTGGCTGGCCAATCACAACACAGTCCACATTCTAGGGGTGTGGTTTTGGTCTGAAACAGCGCGGCTGACGAGAGCGGCAGTGAGGAGATATTTTGATCGGCTCGTTTGCAGCGATTAGGAGGTTTTTAATCATGAAAACAAGTTAATATATGTAAGTAGACCTCCATAACTAACATATATGTGTGATACAAGCATTCTATGTCACCTTTAAGTTAACTTAACTGACTCTGGAAACTCTGCTGTCCTGGTACTTTTGCCTTTAACTGCAGCATTTAGCTCTTTGGGTTTGAAAGCACTGAAATTTAATTATACTTGGGACATTTTCTGTCCATCTTGTCCAGTACTTTTCAGCACAAGACTCTGTTTTAGGCTTCTCTTTTCCCCTTTACATGCTGCCTTTGGGATCAATCTCTAAATGTTTTGCTGATTCAGATCCACATTCTCCTAACTAGCAATGACTCAATTAAATCCTCAAAGAATTGTCACCAAGATATTTAATAATGATGCACCATATTCTGATTGCTGTCTCTAATATGAATTTCACCAGCAGAGGAAGATTGTGATTCATTATCACTTGCCGATAGGCCGGCACCATATTCTGATTGCTGTCTATGGGTGTGATACAAGCAACAGCAGATTCAACACTAGAGGGTACAGCAGTGCCATTATCGTTATCAAAACCCCTATGGATCTGTATGAGGATGTTCCACATGCACAACATTATTAGATCCATTATCAGCACTAAGATCAGCATGTCGATGGCTATGTCCATGTTATGCTGCTGCAGGGGAGAGATATCAATGCTTACATTGTGGCCGTAAAAAGGCATCCATGATTTCTGAGTAACACTCGGACTCAAGGTAATGAAGGACTAGGTCATCAATCTGCATGGTGGCCACTGTCTGTTTCAGCAGTTTTACCTTAATGGTTGTGTTATGGCAACACAACCATTAATGAGGGCTTCAGCAGCTGGTGTGCTTACCAACCACCGGTCCCCCGCTCGCCCTTCCTGTGTCCTTAATGGACATGGTACCCTGGCAGGTTTGTTCAGGTACCAAGGCCCAAAGCCTGCACATAATTAGTAACATCCCTCAAAGGGGTTGCTGGGGCACACCCAGTGAATGTCTTTGGTTTAAGCACATGTTTAGGTTCGGAATCAGGTACAGCAAGGGGACTTCGTCATGGAAGGCAAGGACTGCTGGTGTCTCTAGTGGAAGACGTGTGGTCAAAATATGACGTCGAGAACAGATTTCAAGCGGTACACGTTCCCACTGTTCAATAATTGGGAGGTTGAGGAGAAGGCCAATTTCTAAGTCTGTGGATATCACATAGATGGGAATTGCACTGCCAATGTTACACGTCAAAATGTACCTGGGAGGGCTGCACGACTGACATAGTAGCAGAGGCCAGGATGCGGTCAACCACTGTCTTTGCATCATCCAGTGAGTGACAAAGCTTTGCCACTTCCTGCACAAGATTATTAACAAGTTTAATTTCTCAAGATCTTAGCCATTTCCACTTCCCCTACCTTCTTTTTTAATTCCCATGACGGCAAGTTGGTCCCAAACTGATATGCTCATCTTCCTTTGAAATTTAATTATTAGTTTGAATTCCTCCCTCACAACATTTTTAAGGTTACATCTTCTCTCCTCATCAACTGTCCTCTCCACCATCTTTTATTGCCTTGATTTACTTCCTCCCATTTGTTTTGCCCCTGTCCCGTTCTCTCCTACTAGCAACTGGAGTCCAGCCACTACACTCCATATCATCATACTCATCTTCATCCCCCTGGCTTGCCATCTCAATCCTGACCAGAAACATGGTCAGATGTGCGGTCATCTGCTTCGACCGATTGGGATGAAAGGAAAATGGGGGACAGGAGAGGTGGGGTACAGAAAGGACAAGAGGGAGATGAGGTAGAGACCAGGAGCAGATACACAACTGTATCAAGTTACAAGTTTATACAGTCAATGATATCGACTTTAATTATAGCACAATGGTGATATGGGTAGCCTCAAACTGGATCTTGATCCTGCAACCTGCAAGATGAGAATACAGAGAGGGAAGGAAAGATGCAAACTAGGGAGAGAAAGAGACAAGGTTAATGACATATAAAAAGTCATATTCATACCCTGAGTGTGAGAGTGAATGTGCGTGCAGCCTAGGTCTATAGTGGCATAACAAAGAGATGGTCCAGGTTTCCCTGAACCAGCTTTAACTATAAGCTTGATCAAATAGGAAAGTTTTAAGTCTAACTTTAAATACAGAGAGGCCCCGCCTCCCGAACTGTCATTGGAAGCTGGTAACTGAAGGCTCTGCCTCCCATTCTGCTCTTACAGACTCTGGGAACCACAAGTAAACTTGTATATTGTGACCTAAGTGGTCTGTTAGGGTGATAAGGTAAGACTAGGTCTTTCAGGTATGAAGGGGCCTGACTGTTAAGTGCTTTGTACGTGAGGAGGAGGATTTTAAATTTCATTCTAGAATGTACGGGGAGCCAGTGTAGAGAAGCTAACACTTTTTCTAGTTCCTGTCAGAACTCGTGCTGCAGCATTTTGAATTAACTGAAGGGTTCTAACAGACTTGTTGGAACATCCTGATAATAAGGAGTTACAGTGATCTAATCTAGATGTAACAAAAGCATGAACTAGTTTTTTTTCAGCGTCCTGTAAGGACAGAATGTTTCAAATTTTCATAATGTTCCGCAGGTGGAAGAAGGCTGTTCTGAAAATTAGTTTTATGTGTGAATCAAATTACATTTCCTGGTCAAAAGTAACTCCAAGATTCCTCACAGTGGAACTGGAAGCCATGGTGATGTCATCTAAAGTGACAATGTGATCAGAAAGTTTTTCTCTGATGTGTTTAGGGCCGAGTATAATGACCTCAGTTTTTTCTGAGTTTAAAATTAGAAAGTTACAGGTCATCCAGGACTTAATGTCTCTGAGACATTCCTGGAGTTGAACAACCTGATTTTTTTTCATCCGGCCTCATTGATAAATATAGCTGTGTGTCATCTGCATAACAATGAAAGTGTATGTTGTGCTTTCTAATCTTCCCTAGAGGAAGCATATATAAGGTAAGTGAGTAGTGAGGCTTTATCATTAACATGAACAAACTGGAATCCATCAGATAAGTATGATTTTAAACCAGCAGAGGGCAGCACCTATGATACCAAGAGTCTGCTCCAATCTCTGCAGTAGAATATTATGATCAATGGTGTCAAATGCAGCACTAAGATCTAACGGGACAAGTAAAGAAACTAGACCATTATCTGAAGCCAAAAGAAGAGCATTACTAACTTGGTTGGTATGGTTTAATCTACAACCTGACTGAAAATCTTCAAACAGGCCATCAGTGTGCAAATATTCACATAATTGATTAGCAACTGCCTTTTCTAAGGTTTTAGAAACAAAGGGAAGATTAGATATAGGTCGGTAATTGGCTAAAATATCTGGGTCAACGGTCGCTTTATTGAGAAGGGGTTTAATATCTGCTATTTTAAACGTATGGGCACATATCCAGTTAATAAAGATAGATTAATTTGAGTCAATAGAGCTGTTAAAGGAAACGTATCTTTAAACAGTTTGGTGGGGATAGGATCTAACTGACAGGTTGATGGTTTGGATGATGAAACTAATGTTAACTCAGGGAGATGTATAGGGGAGAAACTGTCTGACTGTGCACCTGGTGCTTCTAAAGCTCTTGTGCTAAAAGATGAGTCAGTCCCAATATGAGGAGATGATCAATTTTTTTTCTCTAATTGATATTTTATTCACAAAAGTTAATAAAGTGGAGCTGTGGCTCTGTGTCAGCCTGGCTAGAGTGCTGAAAAGAATAGATTCTTTATTTTCTTCAATTAAAGAATAATAATAGGCAGCTCTAGCTTTGTAAGTGTGGTGTCACGAGGTATGGGGAGGTGCCTTTTTAAGGCAGCCTCGATCAATTTAAATTGTTGCCAGACAACACCACCCTGGGAATTTCACCCAGGGATTTCTTATAAGTCGACAAACCCAAATAAAGCAAGGCACTGAGGTTCGTTATGCAACGAGACAGAGACGGCAGTTCAATAATAGAAAATACTTTTATTTATACAAATTTCTGTTTTAAAAATACTATAGCATCCCGCAGCCAGCAACACCCAAGTGGACCTTTATAAAACAATCACATTAGTACTGGATGGGCAACATACGCGAGAAATGCAGCCGGCAGCCCACCTGTACCCACACGGATGCGGAAATGGAGGAAGCACAGGAGTGACGCGACCCAGCCTCCAGCAAGCAAAGGGCTGACAGGTGCTTTACGCCCGCCTTTATGTGGCAGTCTCCCACTGTGATTGGGTGGAACTGCAGCCCATCTGATTGTTACTGAACTATATATTGCCACATAAGCTATATAAAATTCCTCTATGTTACTGGAACACCATTTTCTTTCTAATCTACGTAACGCCTGTTTAAGAGCACGAGTATTGGAGTTAAACCATGGTGCTCGTCTCATCTGATTCACCACTTTGAAGGGCACGCTAATGTAGTACACAGTGAGGCCGCTGTACTATCAACAAGGTTATCTATGAGGGCGGGAGTAAAATCACAAAAGGTACCTTCAGATGTACTGACATATGGCACCGAGTTAAAGGTTGCACTGTCTCTTTGAATGTATTATTATATCAGACTCGCTGTAGCTGTATTTCTTTTCTGTATTTCTAGTTCATTATTGTACAATTAAATGTGAATAAATAATGATCAGTAAGGAGAGGGTTTTTAGGAACTATGTTTAAGATATCAATACTTTAAGTTAAAACAAGATCGACTAAGGCAATGAGTTGGTTTATTAACACATTGAATAAAACCAATTGATTCCAACAGCGAGTTAAATGCGCAGCTAAGACTATCGCGGTCAACATCTACATGGATGTGGAAATCCCCTACAATTATGATTTTATCTGTCTTAAGAACTAACTCTGACAGGAACTCTGAATAAGGTGCAGGTGGACGATAAACTGTGATTATCATAATTGGTTTCTGTAATTTCCAACTAGGATGAGATAGATTAAGAATAAGGCTTTCAAACGACTGGGATTGGTTAATAATCTTCATGTAACCAAGTTTCAGTTGCACAGAATAAATCAATACAATTGTCAGAAATTAGATCATTTATTAAAACAGATTTTGAGGAGAGTGATTTAATAGTCCACATTTAAAAGTGGTCTTATTTGACTCTATTTTATTGTTGGTATTAATCTTTATTAAGTTGGAATGTCTAACACCTCTTCTGTTATTGATTTATTTACTTTTGTTTTTACTTTATGTCGAGGGATAGATACAGTCTCTATGGGGTTTTTAATTGGTGACTGCTCGAAAAGAAGCACAGAAGCATGAAAGACTGCAGCTCTGTGTCCTGGTCTCAGCTCTGGATTGTCATGGGTTTCTAATAAAATGTCCTGAGCTGCTCCATCCAAAGAGGGATGGACGCTGTCTCATCAGGTTTGCCAGTTATCTAAAAACCCAATTTTATTTTCTGGACACCACCTCGACAGCGATTGAATGACGACATGGCTATACATGTCGTCACTGGTTACATTGGGCAAAGGACCAGAGAAAATTACGTTGTCCGACATAGATTGTGCGTACCTACACACAGACTCAACATTAACTTTTGTGACCTCCGATTGGTGTAATCGGGTGTCATTACTGCCGACGTGAATAATAAATTTACTGAATTTACGATTATCTGTAGCCAGCAGTTTCAGATAAGACTCTGTCGCCCACTCTGGTGTCGCTATTTTCACGTTCCTCAGGATGGAGTCACCAATTACCAGAGTTGGTTACTCAGTCTGTGTGGTGCTGAGAGGGGAAGACTTGTTGGTGGTGGACAGGACTCTTAGGCTTAACACTACGCCTCTTATTGCGGACAGTCACCCAGCTGCCCTGTTTGTCTCCCGGCTGCACGGGCGCTGCTGAGGGAGCTAATGCTATGTGGTCCGCACCGACTACAGGGGACTGGTTAACTGATTTACCTTTTATGGTGCGGAGCCGAGTTTCTACCTCACTAAGCCTCGCCTCCACCCTAGCCAGTAAGCTACACTTTTTACAAGTACTTTTATCACTAAAGGAGACAGGAGTAGCTAAACATGTGGTACACAACACAGGAGAGAGCAGGAGAAGACATCACTGCTAAGCTAACTTTACACTAGCAAAGAAAGAAATGCCATACGTGATCTACGTAAACGATAGAGTTTAACCAAAAGTAGTGGGTGAAAGTACTAGTCTTAGTACTAGTAATAAAATGAGTGTTCAGTTAATCGATCGTTCCAGTAGATAGAAAACTGCAGGAGACGCAGGAAGTGACACAATACGCCCCCGTCAGTCCACCCATTTAGCAGACGCTTTTATCCAAAGCAATTTAAAAAAGGGCTTGAACATTTGTGTACAAAGAAGCTCGAAGTAAGTGCTTCAAATATGCTAAACTAAAGTACTACTCAAGTGTGATGTACTCCTATTAACCATTTCTCACCCAAACTATGAAATTCTGCCAAACTTCTTTTTCTCCTACCAGGATTGGTGTTAGGTTGAATCTCATCAGGCGCTTGTCTTTTCTGTATAGCAAAAACCATATGAGAGTTTCAGTGTTGCCATATAACAGCAGCCTGTCCACCCATGCAGCAAGAATATATGTCTTATCTGCACAAATCCACCAAATATACCTTGAAATTACCGATTGTTACATTTCCAGGCAGAGTCTGACTTCTTACAATCAGAGTTCTACGCTGTTTTATGATTTGAAGCTTGAAAAGACGCTGTATACGTGTCCTAAACAGTTCTGTAATTGCGTTTACCAAAATACATCAGTCCCTGTAAGTATTATTTGAACAAAAACAAGTGTGGGCTCTAACAGGTTTCACCCCTGTTATGTCTTCCCATTGATCACATAAATGTATATGGTAAATCCTTCAACCAGGAACACTCATATCTAGGCTTGAACATATTTATTGATAAAGTCATGTTATCCATTACTGATTGCTGCTGGTACAACAGCCATGATAATGCGTAAGATTGGCATTTAGGAGACAATGGCTCCGGGACTGCCTCTAAAATTGAAGGCCATGTGGCAAACTTTTCCAACACATGGATCTTTGATTTTCTTAATTGATCTTACAGAATGGGTCAACTGCTGGAACCATAAATTCCCACTTGCCCATTAGTCTTGGATTTGTAATACCAAAGAGTCAAATCCAAATGTCAATCAGTCTTGTCATTCCAATGTCCAAGGGGTTATCCTTGGACATTGACTGCAGCCTGTCCACCCATGTGAAACTCTGTGCTTTTAACCTTTTATACTAGTCTGAGTGGTAACTGATGAATCTGTAGTAAACTCTTCAACATTAGGTGTTTTAACAAATGGGACCAAGGTATCCAATTTCTTAGTCATTTAAATCAGTCCCCACCTTTGATGGGTGTCTGGATCATATTTATAATCTCTGTAAGCTTCAGAGTACTGTTAATTTGGTTACTAAAGTTGTAACCAAAGTAGTAACCCGAGTTGCCGTTCTAGAACTGTTAATCCGAAGTGGTGCACTTGTACTCTCTGTAACTCTGGACCTGAAGAGGTGGGTTCTAGTTTTGCCTGTCCAGTTTTAAACTGAGGAGTTGATGTCAGGATTGTCACTTGCCCTGTTCAAGGATCTTTGGCTTTACAATAATGCGTTCATTTAGTTCCGTAGAGTGACTCCACCCGCATGAGCTGACCATGAGGGTCGTCCCACAAGGTGTCCCCAGCTGACATTCCACACTGACATGGAAGCTGAACTGGTTTACCCACTGTCACTTCAACTCTAGTCTTCATAATGCTTTGGTCAAACTGGTCTTGGGCTCCTTGATCTCTGTTCAGGTCTGGTCGTCACTGTCACCCTCAGGAGCATGCACACAATCATCATGATTGTCCATGCCATGGTCAGCCTCTCCATCCTGTTTGTGACGCCAAATTGTCGTTTGTCAGGTTTCCTTCTTAAGAACGATAGCCGATGAGTTGATGGTGTAGAAAGAAACTGACACAAGACTCCCAAACAAAGGGATTTTATTTGGTTACAAGTCAGGCATCAGACCAAGCTCTGCAGCAGCTCGGGAGTATGTGTTCCTGCCGAATCTCCAAAAAATTCTGCCCCAGAAGAGCAAAACTAACCCTATATAGATTATCTAGCATAATCATTATAGGCATCACATGTTCCGTGTGAAAGAAATTCTAGAGCCATCAGTGTTGAGTAAATCATGTCTTTACTGCATGCATGAAGGAGAGACCCTGTCACCAAGATGGTCTAAAATGTTCTCTGCCTTTCCTCCAGAAAGCGTCACCATTTATACAGTAACATCAAAGTACCTTACAAACACAATACCCAGTGTTTATGACCAACAGATGTCACTGTTAAAATAATTTAGATCTGGAAGGAGATCGGAGTTATCTCAAAATCCAAAGAAGGGTTTAATCTTGTACAAGAGGAGCATTCACAAAGCAACTCACAGGCCTGTTACAAAGTGAAGACTCACTATCTTGGAGGAAACACATGGTATTTATCTGTCTCTGTAGGTATGTTATCACCCTGCCATAAGGTGAAGTCTCACCTTTTGTAGGAAGTGATAACATTGCCTAAAAGTTCAAAGGGTCTCTGTTCACAAATCACATCAAACAGTTACATTGAATATTTCTCTTCACGTAGTACATAAGGTACATAATTTCTATCACATATCCCTCCTGTTTATGCTGATTTCAGCATAATTATAACAAATGTTGTGGAGTGTGAGCGAAAACCGGGCAGTTCAAAACATTCTAATTATCCCTTTTCCTTCTAGATAGGGAAACTCTCGCGGTCCCGCTGCTCCAGCAACCACACGCAGGTACTCCATTTGACAAGGCACAAAAGCATAAATTCAAAAGCATTTTGATTATATTGTTACCCCAAAACAAATTCAGAACACTACAACTTCAGCTAGATTTTTCTGTAGTATAATTATAAAAAGCAATTATCCCTTAAGCCATGGTGTCCTTATCTTCATCACACAGGTTACCATATAGATCATCTATCAAATGTAACATTATCTGGTGCTGCCAATGAGTCTCTGTTACAGTCCTCTTAAACAGGAAATACAACAACATCCACAAGTGATTAGAATATCAATCATCACAGCTACAGATAACATAGTTTTTGTAGAACCTGCCCATTTTCCGTAAGTGTCCTGAAGCCAGCCAATCAGAGGATCATTGAAACCAGAATTTTCAACTACCTCTACAAATAGGGTGGTTAATCCATCCAATGCCTTAGTGATGCTGCCATCATGTGCCGTATTAGGAATAAATGTAAAACACATCTCCAAACATTCTACAGTACTCCTCCTTTTTCAGCCAACATCATGTCTAAAGCCATCCTATTCTGCCTTGCCATTAAACTAGTCTCATCTAACTCTTGATGTATGCCTCCAATTGCTTCCTTAGTGAAATTCAAAAATCTCTGTTGATTTATAATCCACATTTTTATTAACAGTTACCCACCAAGCCAGGAGTTATTCAAACCCTGTAAGAATCTCATAAGGAGATAATCCAGTTTTATGTGAGTGGTAGAATCTCAACCCATGGCAACTTTGTTTCAGCCATTAATTTTGTCTTCAGGGTCTGATGAGCAGTGTTTAAGTTTATCTAAAGGCTTTCTGATAGACTGGAAGAGTGTACCCTTTTTTCTTCCAGAATGCTTTCAGCATCAGCTCTTGTTTGGAGCAAAGAGACATTGAGGAGGCAGGACAAAGGGCAGCTCTTTTAGTAGCTGCATCAGCTGTTGGACACTGGGTTGTTGGAACCAGTGTGGGCTCTGCATACTGCTACAGAGACGGGCAGGAGTAATGCAGACAAAAGGTTGAGGATTAGTGGTCTGTTAGCAATAGGTTTTCCTGTTGAAGTAAAGAAACCACATTTTTTTCACGAAGTGTGAAAGTTAATGCATACATTGAAAGCATATTGTGAATCCGTGTATACTGTAATTTGTCCTGCTCCTAGAATGAAAGCACGGGTTAATGCAAACAACTCTGCTGCCTGAGCAGACAGGTTATTATGCAGTCTGGCACTTTCAACTATAACTTGTTCAGTACATACACAAGAGGAACCATCAGCTGGATTCCTCATGGCACAGCCATCTACAAAGAAAACAGAATCAGTGTTAGACAGCGGTGTATCAAACAGTGCATCCTGTGATTTTGATGCAATGTTAACCACTTGCAAACAAAAATGTGGTTCTCTGTTAAGCTGTAGGAAGCAGAGTTGCAGGGTTAAGAACAGTACATCGTTTCATAGTAACATAGTTAGTAAGACATTTTGCCAATGCAGTAGTCGTCCTGGTCGTCAAAGAGCTGATTTAACCTGTAGAATTAGAGAATGAACAATCAAGGGACACGTAGCCGCTGTGGCTAAAAATGCTTCTGTAGCGGCCGCTACAGCCCTTAAATATGTATAAAATAAAAACATTTGGAAATGATTTCTCTCAAACTATGGCTGGCCAACATCAAAAAAGTAATCAAAACTAAATGAATCATAGTCTCTTGTTTGGTAGCTACTCAAGAACACAAGTTTGGCCAAAGTCTGAGGCTTCAGACTCATGCGGTGGTTTTTGGATAGCAAGCCCACAGTGGAGAATACCATTTCAGTGCTTGCAGAGCCGCTTGGGATGCTGAACACTGTGCAAGCTACTTTAGCCAGGCGCGGAAAGGACCTGGAGTTTTCTTTCCAAAAGCCAAGAACAGGGAGTTGAGGTACTTTTCAACATCACTTTGTGGGTGAACACAAGGAGGTCGTCAACATACTGTACAAGTGTACTACCACATGGTGGTTGCCAATGTGACAGGTTTTCTGCTACAGTCATTGCAAACAAAGTGGGACTGGAGGGAAAACCCTGTGGTATCTGTGTCCATGTATACCGTTTACCATTAAAAGCAAACCAGAACTGAACAGGGATACTGAAGTATGCATTTGCTAAGTCTATTGCAGAAAACCAACAAGAAACTGATGGAACCTGTGACATTAGACCATTAGGTTTTTTGACGGACAGAATGGGGGAGTTGCATGGTGAATGAGGACATTCCACAATGGCACCTTGTTTTATGAGAGACTGAATGACAGGATATCACCATTTAGTCAAACAAGAGACAGCTATACTTAACACACCATATCCAGGACGCATATTGTAAAGCGTATGGTCCGACTCGTGTCCAGAATACCTCTTATCTCATGTTTACTTATTAATACATTTAAGGATTAAACATTAGCTGAAGATGTGGGAGCTAGGACAGCAAACAGTCTTGAGTTCGGTGAATGCCTCTGCGATACACTCAGTGCGGGGGCAGCAAGCCGGTTTGCCGATGCAGAGTGGGCGGGCTGGGGTGTAGGTTTTGATCATGTCCTGGATGTAGGCTGTACCGGATCCGTTTGTAGCATGGAATGCAAGCACTAGAGTCTTGATGCGAGCAGCTACAGGAAGCCAGTGAAGGAGTGGTTCAGCATAATTAGCCATGCCTAAGAAAGACATTGTTTCTATGCTTGTAAAATAGATGTTTTCTTGACTGAGATATGCTAGTGAGGAGAGAACATGGGCATATGTTCTGTTGGTAATGTAGATGTGAATCAACAATATACATTAAAAGACATTTTCGGTCCATCTTGTTCCGTACTCATCAGCTACAGCACCTGACAACATTTCAGAACAGTGTCTATCAAGCCCTCAACAGTATCAAATGCTGCAGTTAAAGCTAAAAGTACCAGGCCAGAAAACACTTATCTTTTAACTATGCTATGACAAAATTAAAAACCAGACTTTTCGAAAGAGTCTTTAAAATCAAGGTAAGATTGTAGTTGCCCATAAACAATTTTCTCTAAAAGTTTGTACCGTAAGATAGTCAGATCACACCCTGGAAACAATAGGTTTTCCCCAGACAAAACATCGCTCTTTGATTATCTGTAAATGAATTAATCAGTTGGGGACAGTCCCACCACTCTTAAGGTCTCAGTGCAGGATGTAGACAAGTCAAGGTGGCTGAATTGTCATGTGGAAAAGACCCCATGGTGATTTAAAAAGTCCTCAGACAGAATAGCATTCCTGAGTAAATTTAATATCTAATATTACCTTGTTGAGACTTGTTCTAAATAGTTAAGAATCTGTTATTGAATATTTATTTAGTCTAGTTATGATGAGATTTAACATTCATACCCTCCACCTGAGTTGAATAGAAAAGATTTAGTATCATGTCCCGTAAACTCTTGAGTTACATTTCTGACCTAAATACTTCAACCCAGGCATTAGGGCTAATCTTCCATGTGGTTTTTAGAATATAAACCATCCCTGAACTAGACCGCTGTCAGATTTCTTTAATTCTTAAATGGTTAACATTCTCACTGATATAAGTAAAGTTATTTGATTTAATAAATATTTACTTTACAAAGAGGCGAGAAGTCAATTCTGGCAGATCAAACAATGAGGTGTAAATTCCTGTGTCTACCTACAGCTTCTGTGGTGAGTACAGATTAGGGAAAGCTTAAATTCACATTACATATAGACACATAATATAGAACGGATCAACATATCTGCTGATGAAATTCCTCACGGGTATTCCACAAAAGGTGTTGCACTAAAATCTAAAAAATTTCACAATCTCTCTGTAGCAATGATTTAAAATCCATTGCTGAGAGAGAACGTACTTTGGAGAATATCCAAAGACTTCGGTCAGAAGAGATCAAAAACATTAGAGAACAAATTGATGCATCCCATTATGAAAAAGTAAATTGGGAAAGAAAGCAATGGATGCAGAAATTAAGCAGCAACAAACTAAATTTAGAAAAGCTACACTTGCCAACTGGAAGATTACTACGGCGAGGCTAGCTTTCCAGTAGCAGCTGCCATTAGCTTTAAAAGCCTAGAGAACCACAATCAGGAGGACAGTGAAGATGAGGACATTACTCTCATTTCTAGGTGCCCTGTAACTCAGGATGTCACAGACAATGAGATAGGACCTGCAGCTCTCACACTCAGTTAGGGCGATTATTGCCCCCAGCGTGCCTCTCAATTTAAACACTGTAACCAAAACCGGCACAATTATCAGAAAATCTGTTAAAAACAGTAAGAGCTGCAAATAATGATGTCACTACCATTATGTGATGAAAGTTCAAAACACCAAGTAATCGGCCTCACGGCAGCCCGTTTCAAGGTTATTTGGACAAACTAAAGCTCCTGGAGCCTGGAGATGTGTGGCAAATAGTCTTGCTTACTATTCCAGAAGAGCTACACTCTAAAATCCCCCCAGAACTCCGATCTGGAGCAATTCTTGAGAGACAGCTCGGAGAAACCAATGACGATATTTACAGTCATATAAGAGGTTTTAATTCAGATGAGGGGACCACAGAATCCTCGAAATTAAACAATCAAATACAGAAACCACTGAGGCATTTGCAGAGTGTATGTGGGTAGCTTTCAGCGAATACAATGCGGTAGATGATTGCAACCATAACCATGAAATCCTCTTACAAATGCTCCACAATAATGCGTTAGCTATAAGTGGAGACCCACCTCACAACACATTCATTGAATGGGCCCAGCTGGGCACAGCCTGGCAAAGTCACATGGCCTCTTCGTCATCCTCCTGTGGACCCTAAACCTGCAGGGAGACCGACTGGGGTTGGGTACGCTGCCATATGGGTGGCAGTGAAGTCTCGACGTGCTGGCTCTGGGGACGTGGAACGTCACCTCGCTGTGGGGGAAAGAGCCAGAGCTTGTGCGGGAGATGGAGGTGCTACCAGTTAGATCTGGTGGGGCTTACCTCCATGCACAGCCTTGGCTCTGGAACCACTTCTCCGGAGTTGCCCGAAGGGGGCTGCCTCTGTAGCAGACGCAAGCGGGTATGGTCTACATGTGTCTGGACCTGGAGAAAGCGTATGATCGGGTTACTGTGGGAGGTGCTGCGGGAGTATGGGGTGAGGGGGGCACTACTTGGGGCCATCCAATCCCTATACGCCGAAAGTATGAGCTGTGTCTGTATGAGTTGGATAATTCTCAACTACAAAAACTTAGAAATGGCCAACCTGTTAAGAGTGGGAACTCTGCGAAGAGAGTTGCAGCAACGTTCACCGCCTCTGTCAAAAGAATTGAGATCCATAGGAAGGAGATCGGAGTCAGCTCAGTGTCCAAACAAGGGTTTAATCTTGTACAAGAGGAGCATTCACAAAGCAACACACACAGGCCAGTTACAAAGTGAAGACTCCCTGTCTTGTAGGAATCGCAAGGTATTTATCTGTCTCAATGGGTCAGCTATCACCCTGCCATAAGGTGCAGACCCCCGCCTCTGTGGGTTTGTTATCACCTTGCCCTCAGTCGCAGACCCATTGTCTCTATTCACAAGTTACTTCAAACAGTTCCTAAAACAATACATATGGTCACTGGCCAAAAGTCACATTAACAATACAAAGAGTGAGTGGTCTCAACGGTTGCATTTGTCTTCATGTATTACATGAGGTGCATAATTCCCATAACAGCCTCCATACGCAAGCACCTATTCAGAATCTATAGCTGCAGTCTCATATCAGAAGAGACCAGAAACAGCAAGACACCATCATGGCTCCCATGATAATAGTTAAAGGCAGGGCAGTGGATTTTGAGGAAATGGATAATGAAGCGGTTCAGACCTTAAGTCTAATAACTGATTTGGAAAAATCTTTGGATGAAGATAGCGAAGGAGGTAGAGGCAAATGGGAAATTACACCAAGCCCTTTCGTATAGATGTTTATGAAAATGGCTTTGTAAGTGCCATTCTGTTTCAGAAGGAGTTTTGATGTATCATAGTGCCAAATTAGATCACACAAAACAAGGACATCTTGACATGATATGACTCAATAGTCCAGTGTGCATTTGGACTTTCTGTGTATCTCATAGGACTACTGGAATTAAGCTAAGTATCACTTCTGTAGGTCTGTCTTATTTGGTTTCTATTTCATTAATTGCTATTGTATCTAGCTGGGTTGCTTGACTTGACTTGTCTGTTTAGTTAAGGTGAAAGTTTGTTGATATTTTGTTTGCTAGGTCAAAGAGAAAGTTGTTTCTATTGAGTCATCACCATCACCAGGTGTGAATTTTCATTGGCTACAGGGGAGTGGCCAACACTGCTGTAACCAATCTGCCCCTAATCAGGTGTCTTTGAAGCAGCAGCTTCAGTGGCAGACGGAGTCTAAGTACCTGCCTGCAATTCTTTTTCTACCTTTTCACATATGTGCACTTTTTCCATTCCTGTTCATGTTTCTTCTCGTAGATATTACAAACCTCACATTCACTCACAGCATCACTGTAATCTATCCCAACCGCTCCACACACATCCAACACCTTGTTGCAGGGGGCCTGTGGAACTGCCAGTCAGCTACCCGCAAGACTGAGTTCATCTCTGGATTTGCTAATGAGCAATGCCTGGACTTCCTTGCTCTCTCCCACACACCCAGAGCCACTGGAAGAGGTAGTGGGACAGGTCTGCTCATCAACCCCAACTGGACTTTCACTCTTTACCCACTGCCACGCTTCTCTTCAGTCGTTTGAATTTCATGCTGTAACTCACCCAGTAAAACTAATCATTGTTGTCATTTACCGTCCACCAGGCCCATTGGGACACTTCTTGGAGGAACTAGATGTCCTCCTTTCAAACATCCCAGAAAATAGCCCACCACTTGTTCTTCTTGGTGACTTCAACATCCAGTCAGAGAAGTCATCTGATCTACTTCTCACAAAGCTAGCAACAACCTTGACCTCATTTTCACCAGAAACTGCTCCACCTCCGACCTCAAGGTAACTCCACTTCATATCCCACTCTCCCAATTTGATGATCTCATTAGATATTGCACTTGTCTGTCGTAACATTCTGTCTTCAACTGACTCCTTCTCCCTCATGCATCCCAACTCTGCCACAGACACCGTCCTCTTACTTCACGGCAGGTTCCTAAGTCATCCCCAGCCCTGTGGTTGTCTGACTTGTGCGTGCTGAGAGCCACGATACAGGCAGCAGAAAGGAAATGGAGGAAATCAAAACACTCTGACCATCACCTCACACTGCAAGGAATCTGGGTGTGACACTTGATGACCATCTCTCCCTCACTGCCAACATTGCTGCAACAGCTCGATCTTGCAGATACAGCCTCTTCTAACTCAGAAGGCGGCACAGGTTCTAGTCATCTCACACTTGGACTACTGCAACTCCCTCCTGGCTGGTCTCCCTGCGTGTGCCATACAACCTCTGCAACTCATCCAGAATGCATCTTCAACATACCAAAATTCTCCCACACTACACCGCTCCTCTGCTCCCTTCACTGGCTTCCTGTAGCTGCTCGCATCTGCTTCAAGACTCTAGTGCTTGCGTTCCATGCTACAAACGGATCCGGTCCAGCCTACATCCAGGACGCCCACTCCGCTCTGCATCGGCAAACCGGCTCGCTGCCCCCTCACTGAGAGGATCGCAGACCTCGAGACTGTTCACTGTCCAAGCTCCCCATCAACATCCGGACAGCGGAAAGCCGCCAACTAAAATGGTACTGTGTCATTCTGAATCCAACATGGATCTCTATTGGAAGTTGTTGACATTTGCACAAGACATGCTGGAACAATTATGATTCTGATGATTGTCTACAGGTCTCATCAGACACTGAGGACCATCTGCACAGCAAGATGCCTTGTATATTCCCTCTACAAGACTTGGTTAGTCTAAACATTATTTTCACACATCATTGACCACACAGATCGGTTCTCTCTGTCAGGCTTATCTGTATATCCATTTAGGGCAGTGATGTTACTGTGGCCAGACAAGTTGCCATCCAGGATGACGCCTTATCAGAGTCTTGTGGTACGTATTGAAGTGCAAATAATCAGGGAAAGAAAATGTCGTATTCAGTGTTGCATATTATGTATAATCTAGTTTTAGGAAAGGCCCAACAAGCGCAATAGAAACGATGCAAGGCAAGTTGTAACACCTTAAAGTGAGTGACAATGGCATTTAGTGTGGTGTTTGTATTTATATACAAGTACCCAAACTAAAATCCTATGGAATTTTGTAGAAAATCAGAGGCAACACTGTCTCCCTGAGCCAAGAAAGAGGACAAGGTCAAGCACTTCTCTGAAGTACTCGAACGTACAGAGACAGACAAGAAGTCTGCAGATCCTGTGGCGTTCATAATGGATGTACTTTTGCCAGAGGTGAGATCTCAGACACTGACTTGTAGACTACATGTCTGTCTCCTTTTAACACAATCTTTAATGCCACAGGCAACAGTATATGTACTGTACATACGTGGAACTGAGTTTGACTCAAGGTAAACCGGATAGTTTAACTGTTAATCCAATTTTCAGTTTATATATTATGATGTATGTGAGTGTCTTTAATGATTAATTATTTTGCTATATCATTTTGGCTAGTCAGTGAGATAACCCAGCTTGGGGAACAGCTTGAGAGCCACATGTCAACACAAGCAAGGCTGAAACTAGATAGCTTCCTGGGGAATTACAGGAAAGCCTTGGAGAGTGAGGAATTTCTCAGGTGCCTGTAAATTAAACGTTGAAAGAACTGCATGCCTGTTTCCAATCGACATTTATATATTTTAGTTAGCAGTTTGGCTATAAAATTGCACAGAAAGTACATTTCCTTTCCCGTCGCACACCGGAATAAAAGTCTTGTCAACAAATGTCTGATATACGCATGTGTAAATAGAGTTTCAATGTGTCGTGTAGAGCGGTCATCTTGGGTAACCCAGGAGTATGAGGAGCGTCACTGTGACAACCGTCACAGTCAAACCTGTTCCTGGAGCTTCACCTGTCAGTCTGTGGGACACCACTTTTTCAGCTGGACAATCGTTCAGAATGTAACCCATGCACCCATTCAGATCCCAACTAAACACCCACTTGAGTGGTTGATTGACAGCTCTTTCCATGACTTTGAGTAGGCGATTCCTGTCATAGGAGAGATGCCGCTTTACCCAAAGTTCTCTTCACACGACCCACTCAAGCTATAGCCATCGCCTGCCACGCCTTAAAGTGACCACTTTCATCCCACAGGACATAGTGGCTAGCCCATCCTAAATAAACTCACCTGAGGAGATAAAACCTCCTCAAACCCCTCACTGACCCAGTAGGCAAACCGAAACGCACTATCCCAAACCTACTAGACAACTGCTTCTGGTGTGAGCACAAGGCTCTGTGACTAGCTAAGAATCACCAGAAACTGAGTCCAGGGTCACTAGCTTTCTTGTTACATGCTGTTTGACAGCCAAGCCAGCATAGAGGACTGGATCTGACAGTGTGTGGTTTCTTTGCCAGACATGAAGTAAAGCCCAGTGTCTGCCAAAGAAGCCTGGACACTGATATGGACTAAGCCAGACTCCGCCTCACTCACAAAACTGGACTTTGTTGGGTGGGGAAGAGAAGCGGAGGAGGCTGGGTCCCCTCTCCACCTCCACTTACTAGCACTTCAACCCTTCCTTCTTTATTTCCCAGGGTAACGTGCATGATTCATACATCTCTGTGGTGGTAAAGGGGGATGTACTCACTTTGCACTCATTTGGTCCAGCAAGCATTTTGTTAAGTCGCGAATAACAAAGTGGCTGCTAACAACGAGCCGTTCCTCACCGATTCAAGCTTCTTGCTCAGAGCCTATTCCTAGCCCTGAAGTCTTTGTTGAATGTGTTTGTTAACCATTGCTTTTTCTTTGAACCTATAAGCTGTTTTCCACATCCGGAAAGGGGGAGCAGGTTCCAGCAACCAGTGCTGGAGCTCTCGTTCACCCAAGGAATGGAAAACACATTGTTCACCTCAGCACGCACCAACCATTTATAAGAACCAGCTCAATAATTCTATTAGATTGTTTAGGTGTAACATCATTGCATGTCAGAGGGTCTGAAAAGATTGAAACGTGTGTGTAGTTAGGACTCTTATTCAGGACATTGAACAGAGAAGTCAGCTTGCCCGTCAGTGACTTAAAGTAGCAGTTAAACCCTCATTTAGTCCCACTTGACCTGGTCGAATAGCTCCTTACCTCCACCACCACTTTGGTTGTTGTCTCTCAGGTTCACCTCTCACACAGTCTTGTGTGCAATCCCTATTGTTGAAACCTACAGGTTAGAGATGGGACTACAGGTTAGAGTATGTGTGTCATTTGAAATCCGTACTCTACATCGATTGTTGGAAAGGTCAACACACGTGCAACTGAAACACCTCCTCGTATTTCACACTGAGGATCCCTGTGGATTGCCTTCTCCGGGTAGGGAGTGACTCCTTGCCCCAGGTGAAGGAGTTCAAGTATCTCGGGGTCTTGTTCACGAGTGAGGGGACATGGGCCGGAGAATCGGAGCGGCTGGTGCGGTACTGCATTCGCTTTACCGCACGGTTGTGACGAAAAGGGAGCTGAGCCGGAAGGCAAAGCTCTCGATCTACCGGTCAATCTTCGTTCCTATCCTCACCTATGGTCATGAAGGTTGGGTCATGATCGAAAGAACGAGATGGCGGGTACAAGCGGCCGAAATGGGATTCCTCAGAAGGGTGGCAGGCTTTTCCCTTAGAGATAGGGTGAGAAACTCGGAGTAGAACCGCTGCTCCTTCACGTTGAAAGGAGCCAGTTAAGGTGGTTCAGGCATCTGGTGAGGATGCCTCCTGGGCGCCTCCCAAGGGAGGTAGCCTAGGGGTAGACCTAGGACCAGGTGGAGAGATTACATCTCCACTCTGGCCTGGGAACGCCTTGGGATACCTCAGTCGGAGCTGGTCAATGCGGCTCAGGAAAAGGAAGTTTGGGGTCCCTTGCTGAAACTGCTGCCCCCGGATAAGCGGATGATGATCCCTCACTTTACCTGACTCTGAACCTGTGCTCCTAAACAAAAGATAAAAAAAAAGTCCCAATAGCCAATTATCTGAGTATATGTGCCAGGGGGCAGCATGTCTGTTCAAGAAACCAGACTCGAAGACTCAGGTAAAGTGGACGGATGGCGTGACCGGCATGACACAGCTACTAAGGTGAACCTGCCAAAAATAGATTGTTTTTCTTCTCCAATCAGCAAGACTGGGAGATCAAGATCGTGGATGCCCTTTTAACGGTCACATCACAGTAAACACCACCTTCCATCAGCAAACTTATTGCAGAGGGAACTAAATGGTGAGGTTCAGTCCCAAAAGTACTGAAACCACAGGCTTGATCACCTAAACAGGCTGTTAGAGACAATCTAGCTTACTGCACTTGGCCTTCTTAGCTGCTGGGCCATCACAGCTCTTGTTACACATTTAATTTACTGATACACAAAGCAGCTTGAAAACTCTTTGGCTACTAACCACTTTGAGGTTAAGCCAACCTCACACTGTCCTGTCTCCTTTCTGTTTTAAACAAAGTCTCAGTCCACCATTTGGGGCATTCCATGAGTTAGGTTAAGGTTCTATGTTTTATAAACTTTCCGTTGTGTTGGATTGTGTAAGACAGTGAGACCACACCCTGGAGACAATAGACGAAATGTCATCACTCTGTATATTCTGCTCTTTGATGAATTAATCAACTAGGTTCAAACCTCATCAGTTGGGGACAGTCCCACCACTCTGAAGTGTAAACACTGTCTCATTTTAAGTGTGTCTCAGTGCAGGAAGTAGACAAGTCAAGGTGGCTCAATTGTCATGTGAAAAGACCCCATGGTGATTAAAAGGTCCTCAGAAGGAAATAGCATTCCTGAGTAAATCACAATGGATATGTAAATATAAGGTGTCTGTATTCTGGTGGGCTATCTTGGATATAAGGGACAGAGCTCCCATTCATCGTGGAGCTTGGTCTGCTTAACAGAAGCTCCCACACATCAACTGTGTCACGCAACTTACTGGCTGTATTTTCTACTACTGGACATTTCAATAAACTGGTATGTTAACCCTTCATTTCTAATATTGCCTTGTTGAGACTTTTTGTTCTAAATAGTTAAGAATCTGTTATTGAAGATTTATTTAGTCTAGTTATATGGTGAGAATTAACACTCATACCCTCCACCTCTGAGTTGAATAGAAAAGATTGAGTATTATGTCCTGTAAACTGTTGAGTTACATTTCTGACCTCTGAATACTTCAACCTAGGCATTAGGGCTAATCTATGTGGAAAAAGGTCACTGAGTGGTTTTTATAATATAAACCATCCCTGAACTAGACCGATGTCAGATTCCTTGACAATAGAATTGAATTCTTAAAAGGTTTACATGTTAAATGATTGGTTAACTTTAATTCCCAACAATATTTAAAAGTAAAGTTAATTGTTGTTTAAATGGAGTCAGATTAAATAAATATTTACTATACTTTACTTTAGAAAACCTCTTGCTAACGTCGGAAAGACTGAATACTTCTTGGGGAGAGATTGTTACTTGCTGGTAGATATTTCCTCCCCTACAATTGCGCACCCACACTTTCGTTTGTGTTTACACGTTTATTAATTCCCTTCTCATGCCATGTGATCACGCAGTGAGATAGTTTTCTTTGATCACCCTGTATGTTTAAATGTGCCGCTGAAAGCAGAGCGCACCACTGCAGTGATAGAATGTCGGCATAAACGCTAAGATTCACAGACTGGCCTGGCTTTGCCTGTGTAGTTTAAACTTACAAACTCTCACATATGCGATCAAAGCATGGTCCTGTGCTTTGAAACACACCTTTTGGTCTGCTATTCAAACGCGATAGTTGATCCCCAACAGTGGGGCTTGGCTGATTTTCACCACTGAGTGCAATGAACTGCCCTCGGCCCCTGCAAAATGGGACACTTGGCAACGACCATCGCGTGGGCCCAAAAGAACTTGGAGGCTAGCGCTAAAGGAGCAAAGTCCTCCTATGACGGAAAGAGTCCACATGCGAGTACGAGGTAGGAAGTCCTATTTTCAGTACGCCAAGTTGGGCTGGACCCTTTGAGGTCGTTGGTAAGCTGTCCCCAGTGGTTTACCGAATCCATACCTCAGGCTCTAATCTGCCGCTGGGTCCACTACAACCAAAAAGGGGGAGTCGGCTCCAGCTGCTGAGGCTGAAGCAGACTCTGAGAATGGAGTAGATTGATTTGTTGTTGGGACCCAGAAGCCATCAAAGCGGTTTCTGGGAGGCCTACTGATGGCAGCTTAGGCGATTGGGTCCTTATTTTCAGTGGGGTTGTCTGCGGCAAACTCCGTGAGCTTGAGCGCACACCAAAAACATATGGGTGAACTGGATGCAGAGTTGCCGGATATCCAACGGAGAATTGTTTTTTACAGCAGAGAACATTACAAGAGTTCGGTGAAACCCTACAAGGGACAGTTACCGCCGTGAACCATCATTCCACGGTGCATGCTCTAGGTACCGTAACAGAGATTGTCATGGAGGACATGACTTATGTACAGGCAGTCAGAGACCTTATGAATGATCTGATAAGCGAGGTAAGGGTGTCCGCCAGTGAGCTGGGCAGCGGTCGAATCCCTGCCTACTTGGTCCCACTGGATCTGTTTGAGCGCATTCTAGCCTCTGCTACGCCATCAATCATGCAGCCCTCTCAGGTGCACTTAGCATACAACCTTGATAGCGCAATCCTCATTTACGTAAATCCTACCGATTTAGAGATTGGCTTCCTCCTTAACCTCCCAATTATCAAACTTGAGAATGTGTATCGTTTGAAATCCGTTCTCAATGTCGGTTTTTGGAAGGACCACACCCGAGTCCAGCTAAAGACGCCACCAGTCCTTGCCTTCCACGACGAGTACCCCTCGCTGTACCTGATTCCAAATTTGTGTACATGTGTACCCTCACCAAAGAAGTCCATTGGGTTTGCCAAATAACCCCTTTATGAAGGACGTTACTAGTTATGAACAAACCTGCCAGGGTAACATGTCCGTTAAGGAGTCAGGTCCGGGCCCAGGTGGAGAGGGCGGGAAATCGATGGTTGTAAGCGCGCCAGTGGATGAAGCACTCATGGCCTATGATCGCCATGACACAACCACTGGTGAAAGATGAAATTGTCAGACTCTGTCCCTCAGGGGGCCACGATGCACATTGATGACCTGGTCCTCCATTTCAAGTCCCAGTGCCACGGATGCCTTTTTGGGTCATAACGTAAGCATCGACATCTCCCTTCTTCAACAACTTGCAGCTGAGGGGACAAAAATGGGGAAGTTCAGCCTCAACTCCACTGGGCGGAACTCCCAGCAAGGCCAGTCTTAGAACAACATTCGGTCAGCCTAGCCTATATCGTGACTAGCGAGCTGAATATATTGACTGCAAGTTTGCTTCTGTGTTTAACTGCGGTGCTGTCCACGAATATTATTTGTCTGTGTATTTCCTTTGCACTGTTGCTTCGTGCAGAGTGCGATCACACGCCAGGATAGATGATTTTACTCGATCTGTAAAACTACAGAGTAACTGGACAAACTCCAGCTATGCTGTGTGATTGAGGGAAATCGCTAATTCCTGTGTGCCTCCTTCATATCTTCTCTCTCCTCTTGCTGATTATCTGCGGGATCCTTACTCCCTTGTATTATTTTGATCACCCAGTGTCCACAACGCAGCTCGCAATTACGTGGTGAGATGGAAAATCTCCTTTGATCTGTTAGAATCGCAGTTCAAGTCGAGTACAGCAGGATAAACTGCGTGATTAACAGGAGATTTCTGATCAGCCACGTCCCCTTTAAATTTCCATCGTCATTGCTGACTCCATTTCCTCCCTCGGCCCCCAGCCCGTGAGAGGCGAGAACTGACAGTCGGAATCTGAGCACAAGTTGTGGAGCATAGTAAATGCAACTATAGTCCCCTTGAACTTGGTGGACCGTTTGTATAAGAAGGCTACAGTCTCCAATCTCCTGCCTCCTACGATCACCAAGCAGCACATGCTACTTTTGAGGATGTTTGATAAGTCAATAAGCTGACCATGAGGGTTTTCCCACTGTCACTTCAACTCTAGTCTTCATAATGCTTTGGTCTGGTCTTGGGCTCCTTGATCTGACTGGATGTTCAGGTTCTTCTGGGACATACTGTAGATTGATGTCACCAAATCCTCTATCTTGTTTGCACACAATCATGATTGTCCATGCCCTGGTCAGCTCCCTGGACTCCCAAACAAAGGCATTTTATTTGGTTACAAATCAGGCATCAGACCAAGTGCTGCAGCAGCTCGGGAGAATGTGTTCCTGCCAAATCTCTGAACAATTCTGCCCAAGAAAAGCAAAACTAACACTATATAGTCGCCTTTTTTCTCCTGTTTCCATGGTGCAATGTGTACTGTATTTGAAAACAAGTCGGGTCCGGATATACCATACTATCTCATGATCTATAAATTGGATGCAACAAGTTTGGACAATATCACCATTTAGTCAAAGAGACATCTATACTTCCTTAACACACCATGTCCTATACAGGATGTGTATGGTCTGACTGTCATGTATCCAGAATACCCTCTTATCTCATGTTTACTCAATACATTTAAGGATTAAACATTAGCTGAAGATGGAGGCTTTCTGCTGTCCGGATGTCGATGGGGAGCTTGTTCCACCATTTGGGAGCTAGGACAGCGAACAGTCTTGAGTTCGGTGAATGCCTCTGCGATACTCTGAGAGGGGGAAGCAAGCCAGTTTGCTGATGCAGAGTGGGCGGGCTGGGGTGTAGGTTTTGATCATCCTGGATGTAGGCTGGACCAGATCCATTTGTAGCATGGAACGCAAGCACTAGAGCCTTGAAGCGGATGCGAGCAGCTCCAGGAAGCCAGTGAAGGGAGTGGAGGAGTGGTGTAGTGTGAGAACTTTGGTAAGTTGAAGACCAGTCGAGCTGCTGCATTCTGGATGAGCTGAAGAGGTTGTATGGCACATGCAGGGAGACCAGCCAGGAGGGAGTTGTAGTAGTCCAAGAGTGAGATGACAAGAGCCTGAACCAAAACCTGTGCTGCCTTCTGGGTTAGAAGAGGACCCAATTCTCAAGTAAGCGAACAGCGAGGACGGTTCTCAAACCTGGAAGTGTTCTCGCTCCGCCCATGTTTACCAAGTATGCATCGGATGTGACTTAAGCGTACTTGGGATGGCTATGTATCCCAGAATACATTTCGGCGGAACATAGCAGCAGATATTACAAATATAAAAAATAAATATTTTTCTGTGTCCCGGAACGCAGAAATAAACTACCTCTACCTGCCAAGACACACCTCATTGAGCCAACACTCCACACCAGTGATCACAGCTCTTGTTCTTAGCCCTGATGCAAGACTCTCCAGCATGCATTCCATTACCAACATTTCTGCCTGTTCCCTGGACTGTCTGGTGAGTTTTTCATTACCAACTGTCTTGCACTGCATTGCGTTGCATTCAGGTCTGTACTACACCCGTTTCGTGACTTGTATGACCAAGTACCTTCAGACAAATAAATTACAGAGGCCTCTAAAAAAAGAGGCCTGTGCTTCACCCTCCCCTACAAAAATTCTCAGACTGGAGGTGAAGCACAGCGCTATACAAAAGTTTTGATCTTCATGTCCCCTGTCCAGAGCAACAGGGGACATGCTTGTCAACATTATTGGATCCCCGATTCAAAGAGGTGGGCTTCTGCAGCACAACAAGCTGCCAGGCAGCGGTGGAAAGGCTCACCAGAGAATGCACCAATATAATGCCTGCACTGGCTCTGCCACTGCCACCTGGAGAGGGTCCATCCCCTGTCCAGAGCAACAGGGGCCTCTGGGACCTACTGGACAGCCACATGGATGCACACTTTATTTTGACACTGTAGCACAAGCACAATCCCACATATTCACAAGTACCTCTACAATGTTGCATTTGAATCTTTTCATATTATGTGTTACATCACAATCATGTTCTTAATGATTATCTGTGATCCAACTCCTGGGATGTCCCACCATAAGTGGTTTCCACTGAATTGCATAAAAACTTCTCACAAACTCAGTCACACCTCCAAAACATGTTTCAAGTAATTACAGGTTAGTCAATTGACATTATATAGTAACACTTTCATGTGTGAACAATGATTCTTAGAACGAAGACACAACTGCTTAATAACAACTTTATTGCTTTTGTGTTGGAACTGGAATCAATGATGATCAATCATTTGGCAGTTCATTGCTGCTGTAATTGCAGTTGACCACTAGATGTCACTGGTAGGGTCTTTCTTTGAAGCTTCAAATCTTTTTTTGGTACAATCAGGAAGAAACCTCAAAAGCTTCACAAGGCTTCATTTGCCAATCTCTAATTATTCTATTGCCACCCAATAAATCTACTAAGAGTAGACAAATGAAAATTTAAACAAAAAGTGAGCGTCACTAAAGAGTGTGGCCGACCATGAAAACGTTATTCAAGACATGAAAAAAAAAAACATTTTGTTCCCTTTTCCCACATAAATGAGAAGGACAACTGATGGTGTTGACCCTCCTGTTGCATCCAACCCACTGAGCTCACCACCACGAGCCTCCTCCCTATATAACCCAGCTGATCATCATCAGCTCACAGCTGAGAGAAGACCTCACAGGTGTCTCCAATGACTCCTGATGAACAGGGTGAAGTGCGTGGCTCAAAATGTTTGAACAGACCCAAAACATCATGTGAACAAAGTGAAAACTAAAATTCTTACACATTTTCTGAGAGCTTCCATTGATATTGTTCTGTTTTTCATCCTTTCAAATACTTTTTTTATATGAAACTTAATTACTACTGGAGATAAACAGTCTGCAAATACATTTTCTTTGTGTGTGTGTGGGGTAAGTAGATGTCTGTGTGTGTCCAGACCAATGTCCATAGTTTTAGAATTTTCTTGAAAGATGTAATATTTTATTTACTTAAGTGAAATCCAAAACATATGAATGTAGCAGATTGTCTAATCAACTATGTTTTGAATGCACATAAGGGTTAGGGTAATCCAAGTAATCTAATTGATTTTTGAAGTTTGTGTTGTCAAACTTAATCACTGCAATGCAATGGCGATGTCCTTGCCATTTGTCAGCGTTAATACACAGCTGATAAAGAAGCATTTTTACTTGACTAAATTTTGCACACGCCTGTAACTTTCTTTCTTTTTGCAAAATGAAACTTACCCATAAAAAAAATTAAATATTTCAGTATTACAACAAGTGAGTTTGGGGAGTTGCCATTTGAATTTAACTTATCAATTTAACATATATATGATTTTATTTATTTACTCATGTAAATAGTACTTTTGATGTTCAGTGCCTGAGCATTTTTTTCTTAAATACTGTATAAATATAAAGTGCTATATACATGCATTATTATATCATCATCATATTTGGACAGTTGTAAAATAACTTTAATTGCTCCTCCAAATTTCTTTTTAACACCTCCAACATAAAACCATGAAGAAATTTAACAGACAAGACATTTAGCCTTCAAAAACACATTATAAGGGAAACCATATTATTTCAGCCTGCTGCCAGAAAATATACTCCCCCTCTATTTACATTTCTGATCATGCTGAATAACATTTGAACAAGTTCCATCACTCCATGTCAAAGTTTTAGGGGACATATTTTATTTAATCTCTCTCTCACGCATTGACTAAAACTAAGTTCACTCTGTTCATCAGGAGCCATTGGAGACACCTGTGAGCTGATGATAATCAGCTGTGCTATATAGGGAGGAGGTTTGTCAGTGAGCTCAGTGTGTTGGGTGCAACAGAGGAGTCAACACCATCAGTTGTCTTTCTAGTTTATGGGGAATAAGGAATTGAAATACTTTTTAGTGATGCAGGATAAAGCTTTGTTGTCTTTGCCAAAGTGGAAAACAGACAGTTGTGATCATGTAATCTGTGGTACTGCTCAATGAGGTCAAGACTCTGGGAAGCAAAGTCAGCTATAACCAGTTCCCTGCAGCCAGTGCAGACCACATAGCAGCAGCTCCCATGCAGCTGGGTGACTGTCCGTAATAAGAAGCATAGTGCTAAACCTAAAAGTTCTGCTCACTACCAACCAGTGCATATCACTAATAAGTTTTCCCCACTCTGCACCACACAGACTCGGAAGCAAACTCTAGTGATTGGTGACTC
This sequence comes from Solea senegalensis, assembly GCF_019176455.1. Classification (NCBI taxonomy): domain Eukaryota; kingdom Metazoa; phylum Chordata; class Actinopteri; order Pleuronectiformes; family Soleidae; genus Solea; species Solea senegalensis. Next base: position 20,081,132 of record NC_058030.1, read on the forward strand.
TATCCTGAGGAACGTGAAAATGGCAACGCCAGCGACCAGTCATGTGCTTTCCAGAGCTGGTGACAGTGTCTGAAACGGCTGGCTAAGGATAACCATAGACTCAGTGAAGTTACCATTCATGTCGGCCGTAATGACACCTGATTACGCTGATCAGTGTTAATGTTGAGTGTGGGTACGCAAAATCAATGTACGACACCATTATTTTCCAAATGACGGTGTCTGACCTTTCCTTTTTCCCCATAGTGACCAGTGATGACATTCAATCACTGGCTGTCAACGGTGGAGTCCAGAAAACATAGGTTTTATCAATAACTGGCAAACCTTCTGGGGAAAACCTGGTCATGACCATCCAGAGTTGAGACCAGGAGGCAGAATTGCAGTCTTTCATGCTTTCTGTGCTTCTTTTTGTGTAGTCGCCAAATAAAAACCCCATAGACTGTCTGCACTCTGACCTACTAAAGTAAATGAATTGATAAATAGAAGAGGAGTTTGACATTCTAAATATCAATACCAATAATAAAATGGATTCCAAGAATACCACTTTTAAATGTGGACTATTAAATATAAGATCACTCCCATCAACCTGTTTTTTCAGTGATCTCATTACTGACAATCATATTGCTTTATTTTGTGTAATTTAACTTAGTTACACAAAGAAGATTGCGTTAGTTAAAATGAGTCGACTCCATCCGCTCATGCTAACAACCATATTCTCAGTAGCTCAGGCCATGTAAGTACATCTGAAGTTACTGTGATTTTACTCCTTTTCTCATAGATAACCTTGTTTGGTCGTCAATCAGAGGAGACGAGCGACATAGTTCAACTCGCGCTCTTAAACAGGCTTTACGTAGATCAGAAAGAAAGGAGTGTTCATTAATCTAGAGGAATTTCATATAGCCTGGAAAGAAGAATGGCTCTAAAATGTGCAGATTGTAAACACATTTGCAAATACTGTTTTAAACAGCCTGAGGCAATGAACACCAAATTACTCCATGCATCACCTTGAAATACTGCAAAAAATGTGGAAATGTCAATGGAAAATCAGCATAAATGCACCCCTTAGTGTTCACATTGTGGTGAACATAAAGCAGAAGAATACAAAAGGACATTCTCTTTGATCTTGAGACCAGGTATAATAACAGCAAATTATGTGCGTGATGGACATGGAGAGAAACAAGATGGATTTTAGCACATTAAAAGTGTGTCGACTTTTTGCATGCTTCTGGGCTGCTTTTTGAGCAGGTATTAATTTAAAAACCCATTGTCTGTCTCCCAACCTAAAATAAATCAATAACAAGAGGGAACTGCTGCAACTCAGGGAGCGCAGCAGTTCCTTGACCTCACTACTACTCTCAAGTCGGCTTGCTTTATATTCATTCAGGGACATTTGTGCCAAATTCCATGAATTTGTGTGTCTACGTTTTCCTCATGAAGCCTAATACACTTGTGTGCAGCCTATTTAAACCTCATTCATTACCTACATTACACACTTGATGCACACAAAATTTTTTATTAACACCTTACAGGGATGTGTCCAGTGTGGTGCTGAGACTCGACATGGTTGTCCAGCAAAGCCCACAAGAAGGATATAAGAGATACTTTTTTTTTCCACATGCACATTTTTTATGACCGGTTTTGTTTATGATGTGCATGAGCCGTTTGTGGTGGGAAGGGTGATCTCTTTGGGCACGGAAGAGAAACGCATGGAAAAACACAAATTATTGTCTGTGTTTGTCGGATTGTCAAGACAAGCCTGCTTCTTTTTAAATATTTGGTCATACGCCATACTTCCTAATTTACGCCTCACACCACCCTGTTTTTTTTTGTTTTTTTTAAAACGGCTGTGACTACAAATTCAAGACTATCATCTGAGAGTAGTCTGTCATTGCTTTGTATAACTTTCTTGATTTCATTTAGAAAAGTTTCAGCAGTGTAATCAGATGTGTTGGGTGTTAAATACCGCGCACATGTCGCTTGGCCATGATGGACCTCTCAGTATTATGTGTAAAACACCCATTTGGTGCCGCAAGATTTGTGAAAAAATTAACATCTTTTAATTTATGTCTTAATGTTGACATCACAGTTCTTAAATCCCCCATTACGATGCTCCTCAAATCCATATGTTGACTAATCCATTATATTGAAACCGTTTGTTTTGTACTTGTAAAACAGTGTTTGCGGTTTGGAGGGTTTGAGTGTAAAGATTGTGAGTTGTGTTGTCTGCGAGGCATTGTATCACCACCCGTTTGAGGAGATTGCAAATCATCATCCAATTCGATGAATTCTGAGTCATCTCTTTAGTATACCCATATTTTGCAAAACATTAAGAAGCTCAACCGGGGTCATTTCAAAGTCTAAAGTGTTAATTCCATTTTCTTCTAATTCTTTGAATATTGTTTTTCAATATCAGACCAGTTTTGTGGGGAGAGATTGTTTCATTTTCACCCAATTGTAGTCGCTGTCTGAATCTGTGTTATATTTCTCAAATTCTTTCTCTAAATCTGACCAACTTTTGAGGGGAATGGATGAATCGTTTTCACTTTTGCATCACCTACCATATTATGATTTGCTTGTACATTTACGTGAAATGATTAAACAATATGAACTGACAAAATCAGACAGTTTCAAAACCGTCCTCTGGAGTGTCAGAGATCACAATGGGGGCTTGACATTAGGTTGTTCCGACTTTCTCAGGAGTTGTTGCAGATCCTACCTGCGGCTGCCGTCTGAGGCTTGGAGCCTTTTTCGGAAAATACTATATACTCCTGTATAATACAGAAGTTAAAATTTCTAACCAAATCCATGTTTCAACTAACATTTTTAGATACGGAATACTGACTGTTTCGCAGTATCTTTGGCTGGAGATTCTCTCAGCCAAAATTCTCTTTGTTATTATGCTATCCACCTTCACATCGATCAATTCATTGGTCATCTCACTGCTGATCTTTTTCAGTTCCCGGTATAGCAGGAACATTCCCCATCCCAGGGAGAGCATTCAATCATCATGAATGTGAATATGTACACATCCTCTACATCCATTGCGGCAAGGCACACGACTTTCCACTTATCCCATCCATCCCAAATGTAGCCAGCCACGAAGGTCCCATCTGGGCAAGGTTGGGTACATAGGTTGGGAGATCGCTGGCAAAATTTCTAAATACCGCACTAATTTTGAGACAAGCTGCAGCTTGTCTTTTAACACCTTGTGACCATTCTCTGCCAGAAAACAAAGTAGAGACACTGTATCTTTTCTACAATCCTCCCTTGTGGGTGAACATACAAGAAGGTCGTCGACATTACTGTACAAGTGTACTCCCACATGGTGGTTGCCAATGTGACAGGTTTTCTGCTACAGTCATTGCAAACAAAGTGGGACTGGAGGAGAAACCCTGTGGCATTTGCGTCCATGTATACCTTTTACCATTACAAGCAAGCCAGAAATGTGAACAGGGATACTGAAATACGCCTTTGCTAAGTCTCTTACGGAAAACCGACAAGACTCTGATGGAACCTGTGACATTAGTGTTGACAGGCAGAATGGGGGAGTGGTGAATGAGGACATTCCACGATGGCACATTGTTTTGAGAGACTGAATGACAGGATCTATGCCTTCAGATTCTGGACTGAGTGGATCTTGTCTTTTACAAGGTCTGAAAACAGATTTTGGCTTGACAGTAACAGGAATTGCACTTTTTATATTTCCAAAATCAAATTTACTTGTAGCCCAAAATTTGTCAGGTACTGTTGAAACCAATGCTTCCTCTTCAGTGGTTAAAGTCATAAGTGTAACTTCATGCGTATATGTGTGAATCTTTCGATCGACTGCTACTCTAATGTTCACAGGATAAGATGTGATCTTCATTGACGGGGAGTAACAATTTTTGGTCTGGTTTGCCAGTCTGATACCTATAAACAGGTGGCCAAGTGGAAATGGAACTTGGCTTGTAACCGGAAGGTCGCCAGTTCAAGTCCCCACCAGGTCGAAAGGGCTGGGGTACCCCTGAGGAAGGTACCCAACCCCCATTGCTCCCCGGGCGCTACTCAGTGTGGCAGCCCACTGCTCCTAACTCTAGGATGGGTCAAAATACGTAGTCATGACACGATCCTTGAGGCTAGGGTGGAGGCCATTAATCAAAGCTGTTTTCAGCAGGTCATCGCATTAGTGATGCTCAAATGAAGCAATAAAGCAGTATTGAACCACTTTGCCAATTGTATTGAACATGGGTTCATTCATTCAAAGGTTCATTTCAGTGACATCTAGTGGTGAAATATTAGACAACATGCCAGTGATTGCCGTTGTGACAGACAGTGTTGGTTGTTTACTGCTGAACATATTATATTCAGCTTATTCAGTAGACAAGGTTAACTAGTATCTGGGATTGAGAGAGGGTGTGGTCGAGGAAACAAAGTAGGTGCAGGGAAGGTGGGCTGTGCTTGTGTAACTTGGGGATGAATTCAGAGGTTTTTATTGAGGAATAGCAGTTTTTCCACTGTTTTTGGACTCAATCGATTTCTTTTTTTGCTGACAACTTCTCCAGCACTGGACCTGTATGAACAGTAATGATCAAACAAGAAAACAAACTGTCAGGCCATAGAAATCACTTAAATCACCACACATGCTAATGTACCTAACTTACAAACAGCTGGCTTACTACTCTTTAAGTAACATTACATGTCATTTAACTGACACTTTTATCAAAAAGTGCAAACAGCTTTGAGGGCCTTGACTAAGGGTCCATACTGGGTATGAAAAGTATTATAAGTATAAAAGTACCATCTGGGATTTGAACCCCAGTCCTCAAGACGAAGGCCCTGCGACTATGCCACTGAGCTATACAACATACTGTACTTTGAATCAGATACTCACCTTATTAGGACTGATCAGCTCAAAGTGTTCCCACATTTGAGAACGGCTTCTCTTCCTATTTGGCTCCATGACGATCAACCAACAGCAGGGATGATAACAGCAACAACAGCAATAACGCACACAACAACTTTGGCAAGGCCACATGTTGTGGAGTGTGTCGGGTGCCTTTAGGTGTGTTTTGGCGCGCACAAGCCTCCCGAAGCAAGTCTCACGCCAACAACTAATCTCGCGATAGCTCGTGAAGCTCATTCGGGGACCGAAGCAGTCGCTGCTTCATACGTCATCGATTACGTCACTTGCTCTGCCCCAAAGCAAGCTTCGAATCAGCGGTTCAAGGAGAGCACAGCTTCGAGTTTGAAGCAAGGATCGGAGCTCCGGTGTCAGACTCGCATCACTACATCGCATGACACATTTTCTGCGTCGATGCCGGAGTGAGCTGCAAAAACAGATTCCATGCGAGTGCGGTAGTCAGCTGCTAACTCACCCTCCTTTTGTGTTGTGTTGTGAATCTCAGGCCAACACACTCTTAAGGGGAAAGCAGCCTGCAAAGCTTCAGCCAGGCTGGTCATCATGTCGTTGAACCTCACTGATCCAATGACTGGGGATGTTGACCAGTTGGCTGGTCGGATATTGGCCCATCTGAGTTTGAGACACATAGCTTCTACCTCCTGCAGAGTTGGATAATACATGGTTAATAGCTGTTGCATTGCTATTACCCACTTCTCACCTCCAGTCTTTTGGGGATCTGGCAGTTCTCCTGCGATCTCTTTTAGTTCATCTGGCTGCCATGGCCTATAGACCAACACTTCCGGATCCCAGTGGACATATTCCTCTTCACCAGTTGGCCGTGGATTTGGAAATGTCAACGTAGGCATCTGGTGCACGTTTCCTTTTTCCCCTTGACTCCCCAGCCAGTAATCGAAAGAAGCTGCTAATGGAGAGGAGACATTCCTGGGAGAGGCAATGTTAACTGGTTGAGACATGATATCAGTCCGTTGTTTACCCTCATAGGTGTTGGAAGGGTAGACAGATCAGGGTACAGCTTTGGCTTCTTCTCCTTCTCCCCTTCAGAGTCCTTTTGGGATTCAGCTGTAGGTGATTGTCCTGCTGTTTGTGTCTGAGGGAGGAGGGGGTGCAGACACGGGGAGAACATATGGAGGAGGCAGATTCACTTCTCTGGTCTGTCTTTCTTTTTTACCACCTTCTCCATTTCTCAAACTTGCCAATCTATCTTTACTTTTCCTTACTCTCTTCTAACAATACCATACACCTTTTCAAACAATCAGTACTTAATGTGCCTGTTATAGGAAACACTTCCTTGGTCAAATGGCGCCAGAGTGGGATATCTTCATTAACACTTTTACCCCATTTTTCTGCCATCAATTTAGATGGACCCGTAAGAGGATCAGATACTGACTTAAGTTTTCCCGTTTTGTTCCCCATGTTGTCTATTGATTCACTTGAACGGATGTGCTTTTAACTTCCAATGGGCTTATTGTTTACTCAAACTTCTTCACTCATTCTAATCTTCCCATGCCACCATGGTTAGATCTTATCAAACACACACTAGCGTTGGATAACTTTTTCAGCCAGGTGGTTTGTATGACACATACGTTCCAAGCAACGCAGCCTGGTAATATCCACAAAGGAAATTGAGACACTGAAATGAGTCACCACAAAGTTTATTTTCATTACCGCATCCACACGCCCATTTTATTATAGTGGGGAATCGATCATGATCATACAATTACTATTATAGATATAGTTCAAGAGTAACCCCTCTGCAAAATTGCTTCAAAACTCATGAACATCTTCTCCAAGAGCCTATGATAGTAAATTTTATATTCCCTGCCTCAGCTCTTGACCAACTCCTTTTGTTTAAACTGTTCGAATTTTATGACAATCGGACGTGGTCGCTGGCCTTCCTAGACGATGGGCCCGGTGGATCGAAATGTTTTTGACGGTGTCTGCCGGGAGTTTGAGTTGTTTGGTAATAAAGCTCTTTACTGTCGCTTCTGCGTCTTCCTCGTTGTTTTACGGGATCCCAGAGAAAACTAGATTGTCCCTCATACTGCATGCCTGTAGATCAATAATTGTGTCCTTTATGTGAGTATACTTCTGAGGCGCCTCGTTTCCTCAGTGAGGGTTTTACCGACCCTTTAAGTGCGTTGTTTTCCACCGTGAGCTGGGACACCTGTTGCTGGCTGACTAGAGATTCTCGCAGCGATTGGAATTCTTTGTGCAAGACCTCTACCAGAGAAAGTCGGGCATTGAAGGTGTCCAGCTTTGCGTTTCTGGAGGTAAGGATCTCCATAAATTCGCTGTTGGATGATGAGGCTGCTCCAGTGGAGTCCTCCGGGCGACTGCGTTTGGAGGAGGGGGTAACCGCTGGTTGTTTTGGTTTCCCCATTACGACTCGTTGAAAGTACTCATCGATGTAATCCTCCAGACCCTCCAGTCTCCTGTATTTGCCCTCTTCACGTGCAGAAAAGGAGATGTGACTGACAAGTATTTTTTCCTCTTGATAGTATACGATGTGGAAATGTTTGGGCTAGATGCGCTGCTGCCAGGTTTTGGTTTGATTGTACAAATCAATCTCGCGATACTACCACATCTCTACCCCTCGCGATACTACCACATCTCTACCCTCAGCGTCAACTACAATGTTCTCAGCATCAACTGCAACTTTGCGTTTAACCATGCACCCTTCCAGAACAGAGATGGAAACTCCACCAGCTTCATCCTCCTCCCCGCGATGTCCGCACCTGGGCCGACATCTCTCTCCGAACCTGGCGCCCAAACTGCTGTCCTCCACCGATGCAGAGAATCGTCTGCTGTGATCCACACAGCGGCCCGTCCACGCTCTGCAACTCCAACAAACTGGACCGGACCCAACGACAGACTGCATAACTTGTTGTCAGCTCATAGTGTCACACCCTGGTTTCTTGCGGTATGAGAAGGAGCTACCACAGAGTTGTCGAGGGTGATAATCAGGTCTGTGGTGGGAGAGCCCTTTCCTGGGAGAAAAGGAGGTTAGAGAGATCGAGAAAAGGTTTTTGGGGTAGAGAAAGAGGACTGAATTTTAGTCTGATAGAAAGATTGTTTGGCTGCAGAGAAGAGAATGATAGGAAAGCATGTCGTCAGGGTGTTTTTGATTTCCTCCATTTCCTTTCTGCTGCCCGTATCGTGGCTCTCTCAGCACGCACTGAGTTAGACAACCACGGGGCTGGGGAGGACTTACGAACCCGACGTGAAGTAAGAGGACAGAGAGAGTCAAGAGAGGAGGACAGAGTAGAGAGGAAGGTGTCTGTGACAGAGTTGGGATGCATGAGGGAGAAGGAGTCAGCCAAAGGAAGTGCTGATAGAATAGTTGAGGAGTGAGAGCGAATGTTACAACAGACAAGTGCAATATCTGATGAGATCATCAGATTGGGAGAGTAGGATATGAAGAAATGATCAGAGACATGAAGCGGAGTTACCTTGAGGTCAGAGGTGGAGCAGTTTCTGGTGAAGATGAGGTCAAGGTGGTTGCCAGCTTTGTGAGTTGGTGGAGAAGGAGCAAGTGAGAGCGAAAGAGACGAAAGTAGAAGTAGATCAGATGACTTCTCTGACTGGATGTTGAAGTCACCAAGAAGAACAAGCGATGAGCCATTTTCTGGGATGTTTGAAAGGAGGACATCTAGTTCCTCCAAGAAGTGTCCCAATGGGCCTGGTGGACGGTAGATGACAACAATGATTAGTTTTACTGGGTGAGTTACAGTTACAGCATGAAATTCTAATGACTGAAGAGAAATGTGGCAGTGGGTAAAGAGTGAAAGTCCAGTTGGGGTTGATGAGCAGACCTGTCCCACCACCTCTTCCAGTGGATCTGGGTGTGTGGGAGGAGTGGGTGGAGGAGAGGGCCGCAGGGGTGGCTGTGTTAGAGGGTACCATTTAGGTACCTGTTTGCTTTCTCCACTCACCTTGACTCCAATCAACAAGACCAGGAGATCAAGATCATGGACACCCTTTTAACACTCACATCTCAATAAATACCCTTCCACCCTTCTAGCAGCAACTTATTGCAGAGGGAACTAAATGGTGGTGATCAGTCCCAAGCACCTAACCCCTCCCTAGGTGCCTCTCTTGGACCAACAGCAAGAACTATGCCCTTTTTTCGCTGCCCGAGTAAAAACTTGTTTTGCATTTAACCACAGAACAGATGGAAACTGTGCAGCCGCCAGCTTGAAAACTAAGGTTTACGAAGTAATGCTAAACACAGATATTTTACCACTTTTCTTCACATTACTTTAACTTCTCGAATAAAATTAAAGAAAATAACCGCATATTCTATATCAAAAAATATTGTGTCCCACGTGACAAATAAAGTTCCCATACTTTGCCCCCTGCATTACTTTTATACTTTAAAATTAAAAAATAACCTTCTACATCAGAGCCATATTATGTCCCCATGCATTCCCCTGAGACAGTGAGGTGTTAAAGACATCAACCTAAACTTTCATCAATCCATAAGGGTGTTACCCTTACATCCTTGATCTCACATACTCCCCCTTAATGAAGCCTCACCAAATCATACTCAAAGTGATCACCCTTCCCGCCACAAATGGCTCATGCACATCACATGCACGTCATAAATCAAACGGTCGTAAAAATTGTCTCTTATATTCTTCTCCCAGAAGTTGTAGTTCTCTTCACCGGCACTGGTTGATGTTGTTGCAGGCACTATCCGTCAATAAGGCTGACTCACTCGTGTCAGCAACCTTTGACAGCAACCTGAGCATTGCTTGGATTACTAAAGTTAGCTTGTTTGAACCGTGGATCCAACATACGTGTCACCTTTTCCATGCCTACGGAATTTTTTTAGGGCAGCACTCAAGGCCTATGGAGTCCCATGGGGTCAGCCATTAAAACGACACCCCTTTTACAAACTTATTACAAGCAGAGGAACTTCCAGGGGCTTTGTCTCCACTTTTTATACTTCTATTGAAGTCCTCTTACAAGGACCTGCTCTTAGACAAACAGTGGAGAATTGATGTTCCAGGATTTACACCTGATTTCCATTGGGACAAGGTCTGGTCTGAAATTTTGTTGACTTCACGTAATCCAAATCACCCATAATACCATATTATTATAAAGTATAATATAATTATTATAAAGTACTTTTATTTGTTGATATAATGCGCACAACTTTTTAAGTAGCAACAATATAATAAAATCTGTTGCTCCAATTAGAGTTTCTTCTTTCTTGGTAATGTAGTAGCTTTCAAGAAAGATAGTTCAACCACTGCTTTTGCAATTAACTTCTTTTTTTTATTATTTTGAACTAAACTTGAGATTGCAAAATAAGAAAACAAACTCAAATTTCAACTTCTCCTCAGTGAGAAAAGCATTATGTGTTATGTATTCCTTAAACGTCTTAAATAAGTGTGACCACCTCAAAATCGCTGTCTCCGTGGATACATACTGTAACAGCAAAAGCCATGGAACTTACAGCAAGAGACTGACCGCAAGTGACTAAAAGCTGCATAGTAGCACAAGTATAATCATCACAAGTAAGCCCACATCATTCATTTCAAAAATATTCTCTTTGGGCTAAAATATCTGTAGAAAATGTGACAGTGATGGATCTGAGATTTTTAGAAAATAGTGTTTTTCAGACCCATGACTTTAGCACTGCATGTCAGCCCATACAGGCCAAGGAACAACTTTTGAAAAACTTCAAAGTGTATTTAAATTTCTTGCAGTAGATGATGTTGAGGGCATAAATTATGCCCATCAACAAGGCACAGGACCTTGGAATATTCTTCTCAACCAAACATTTGGTTCCTTCCGCGACAATTGTTGTCATCCAGTGATCTGATCCAGGGGTAGACCTGTCTCCAACGATGGCAATTTTCATCATGTGACTTTCAAAGCTGGTCTCAAACTCTTAATTAAAAAGAAGAGGGAATTATAGTCTACCAGTTTCCGATCTGACACTTTCTGAGCCTCATGAGAGTGCTGTCTTGATAGATGTGATCTAAGGCTACCCCATGTTTTAAATGAACAAAAACAGTCTTGGTGAATACATGGCAAACGTTCCCCACCATGACCATGACGTAACCTGTAGTGCCGTAGCGACCCAGTTTGTGTGGAGGTTTCAAATTGACACAGTTTGCACTCAAAACCCATCTTTGAAAACAATGGGAAATTTTACAAAATGTAAATCTGATTAGATTGTCCAAAGTCTTTTAAGATTACATAATTACAGTCACATGGCTATTACAAACACATGACTAAAATCTCTTTCTTCAGATTTTAAACAGGCAGAAAAAATAAAAGAAATAGTTTGCTTACCTCTTTGATTCCTCTCACAGAAATATCAAACCACACTTTGCCCTCAGTGGAACACAGCTATACAACAAAAAATTAATTGTGTTTGTGACAGTGGGGTAACATTAGGTGGTTACACGGTTAAACCGCAATCACATAACTAAAATCTTTTTCTTCAGATTTTAAACAGGCAGACAAAATAAAACAAATAGTTTGCTTATTTCTGTGATTCCTCCCACAGAAACATCAAACCACAATTTGGAACAACACAGCTATATACATATGAATGAACAATTGTTGTTATTATTATTATTATTATTATTATTATTATTTATTATTTTATTTTTTTTAATTGTGGCTGTGACAGTGGGTAACATTAGCATGTAGCTGGCGGCCGCATGCAATGACGTGAATAATCCTTTTCCCAACAGCTCTCTCTTGCTGGGCACACAGGCTATTATCCGAATGAAAGTCACTGAAACAAATGTAAACCCAATACTTAAGTAGAACTATTAGAATTAAATTTTACTCACCATGAAATGTTGCTTTTATCAAGGTTGTTCAGCCTCCTAACACACGTTTCTACTCAGAACTAGTCCAGGCACGTTGTGTGAGTAGGAGAGGGAACTTGCAAAGTCAATGTTGAGAAAAATTGAGTTATTAAGCTAAGTTTTTAAAGTTACAACAACTTGAATTTTGTTTTAAACCCACTAACAATGAAATTTGAATATAAATTATATACAAAATTATTTTGATCTAATTACCAACATTATTATTTGATCACAACTTAAAAAATAAAGTTTGCAACTTAGAAGGTTTATCTAAATTAACTAATTACAATTTTTTTATATATATTTTATTTTAAGTTTTTAAACTTATACAACAAAGGCCGAGACCCCCGCTTTTTAAATTCTTATGCAGATGGGCTTTAGAAATACGAGCGGGTTTATCTGCTCAGACAAATGATAGGACGGCTGAATCCAGTTGTTTAAAAAAAATATAATGGCAAATAAATAGGGAGGTTTTGAAAAATCTTGGAAGTGCAACCATTTTAACAGCATTCATGAGGCCAATCATTGAGAGGGAGCAACTTCCAGTTCCTAATATTAGCTTTTAGTTTATCCGTCATATCCAAGAAATTCAATTTCAGTAAAAGTTTGGGGTTGTTGGAGATCTTAAGGCCAAGATATGTAATATGAGTAGTAACTAATTTAAATATCAAAGATTTCAAGAAAGTAGGACACATGTTTGTCAATGGCATGAACTCACATTTGTCCCAGTTAATTGTATACCCAGACAATTTACTAAATTATTTTATATAATTCAGAAGGTTGGGAACTGAGACCACTGGGTCTGATAAACAGATCAATAAATCATCTGCATACAGATTAACAAGGCTTTCAACGTTATCAAACTTTACCCCATGAACACCTGGGTGACCCCTTATGCCAATTGCAAGTGGTTCCAAGGTAATATCAAAAAGAAGAGGAGAAAGAGGGTCGCCCTGCCTTACACCCCGCTTTAACTCAAAAGGTTGGGATCTATCTGAATTAGTGAGAATAAAAGATACTGGTTCAAGATAAATTATTTTCACCCATTCAATAAAATTTTCCCCAAATCCAAATTGTTTTAGTGTCCTCAGCACGTAAGGTCATTCAATCTGATCAAATGCCTTCTGGGCGTCAAGAGATAAAACAGCAGCCTGTGTATTCTTCCCATGCACACTAATTACAATTTTTAACCTGCGTCCATGTATTAAATCAAGATGTGTTAACAGGCCCTCTGAGTTACTTTTTAGAGTGCAGCAGACCGCTCCATAAAAACTAGCTGATGCCACTACTGAGTCATAGAAGGTCTTAAGGAGTTCTCCCTGCACCCCAAAAGACCTTAGTCTCCTCAACAGGTAGAGTCTGCTCAGACCCTTCCTGTAGAGCGCAGCAGCATGATCAAGCATGATAGTTGAATGTCTATCCTTAATTAATCCTGTCTGGTCTGGGTGGATTACGAAGGGGGTGATTTTTTTTTTTTTTGTTTGTTTTTTCCAGTCTCCTTGCTAAGGCTTTGCAGATGATTTTGAGATCTGTGTTTATGAGTGAGATGGGGCGATGGCTGGATGAGAGTGAGGGGTCTTTCTCAGGTTTGAGGTGGAGACAGATATGTGCCGTGTTTGTGTGTGGGAAGGATTTTACTTTCCTTAATTTCTATTATCATTTTATATAAATGTTGGTGCTAGTATAGACCAGAATGTTTTGTAGAATTCCACTGGGAATCCTTCTGGTCCTGGGGCTTTCTGGTTTGGCATATGATGTAGGGCCTCATTCAGTTCAGCTATTGTGATATTGGACTCCATAGACTTGTGGAAAGAATTTGACTGTAAGATAAAGGTCAGATTTTTTAATACTCCCTTTATCATCTCTTCATACGTGAAAAGCCCCAATGTGGCATTATGTTGGCGAAAATGTGGAAATACTGGAGACACCACGCACATTTTTTGGGATTGCCCGGCAATACAAAGTTTTTGGGATAATGTTAAAAAGGAAATTGATGTTATTTTGGAAGTAGATGTCACTCCGGAACCAATGTTGTTTTTGCTGGGAGCCATACCCAAAGACCTATATAATGCAGATCATAGATACATACATACATACATACATACATAGATACATACATACATACATACTGAGGATTATTTTAATAGAAAATTGCCAACAATAGGTCAATGGGCCTGAAAAATGTATACAGGATGGAGCGAATGACAGCAAGTCTGCAGCTGACTATGGACAGTTTTATTCAGAGGTGGACTTGTATTTCAAGGTACCTGGGTGTCTGATGGATGGGATGATGTGATGGAGAACTGTAGGGAAGGGTTGCCCATCTAAATTCCTCTTTGGAAATATTTATCTATTATTTACAGATATTCGCTCCTCTGCCTGTCGTTATTGTTGTCACTATTATTAATATAACTATTATGTTATTTCATTTATCTTACTTTATTTGTTTGTCACATTTATATGTATGTCAGGAAATGTTATGTAAAGTGATTAAAATGTATACATAAAAAGTAAAAAACAAAAATGTATGAGTTTGGTCAAGTTATGTGACCTCATGTCAAAGTTACAGGGGGATACACAATATTTCAGAGGGAACTTTTTAAATTGTTTTATAGATGCTCAAAACAAAAGTGAAATAAAATGCATTCAGATGTTCTAAATGTGTAGTAAATTACACAGAAAATGATACAGAAAGGAAATACACAGTATAGATAATAATAATAATAAAAACAATGTGAGCCTTAGTATACATTGTACGTTCAGTACATTGAATGAGGATGGACAACACATGCAGAAGAATATACTGTACACCTAGATAAATGTAAAATGATCAATTAATTTAGGTTATGAGATCATTCAGCCTTCATTTCAGCAGTGAAAGATCACATTACCACAAAAACCTAATAAAAACAATTTAGATAAATTTGAACCCCTTCAAATGAGTGATTACACTCGTATCCGTTTTTTCTCTTTAATCTATACAAAAATCATCATAAGCGGAACGTTTCCACTCGCACGGACGTTTTATAGTGTAGCACACTAGGAGTACGCATGTTGCAACGACTTCCGTCGCCGCACAACAACAGTGAAATGTAACCAGAGTTTAGTGCGTTTACAGGGGAATAGTATAAACAAACATGGAGGTGCTGGCAGGAGAGTTTGGAGACATGACTCCCCAGGAGCTGGCGGCTCCTGTCAACACTGTAGCGGTAAGTTTAACAGATGAGGAGTTAAAGTTTCAGACCACGAGCCACGAAAAGCTAACGTGGTGGTGGCGGCAGAAACACAGCAGAGCTGTAAAAACAGTGTTATAGACACCCTCACTAAACATGTTAGTTTGGTTTATATTTATGGATTTAAATAACTGAAGCCGCTACCATGTCTGCGTGGAGACATTTTGTGAACTCATTCTTTATCAGCCACTGCTGCAGATAAATGTGTCAACTAAGCAACTTACGGTCCATTTTCTGTAAAAACAAACCAACAAAAAAAAAGACTGATGTTGTGTTTTCTCTTTCTCTTAAAGGAAAAATGGAAACTTCTGCCGGCTTTCCTAAAGGTAATGGAACACATTTAAACAAATATTTAGACTGAATCCAAAGTGAAAAACCACCACATACTGAAATGAGTTGACTGTTCAGTGTGTAACACTGAACTGAGAGGTTAACTGGCTGAAATTGAATATACTAACCAGGTACAATTTTATAATCACTGTAACATAAAAGTCCTTTGGGGCATATGAAAGGCTAGGAAAACTAATCTTGTTCCATGTTTCTATAACAGCCTGAACAGACCGACCATTTACCATCTATCATTGTGCTCTGAGGTTCATCACTGGCTGTAGCCGCCTCACCCACCACTGTGAACTGTATGCCAAAGCTTCCATGTCTTCTCTGTCTGAAAGACGCTACACACACTGGATGACTCTGGTCTATAAGGCTCTTCTCGGCTTGGTTCCTACTTATTTAAGTACTTTTCTTCAGCGGACCAGAAGCCATTATGCCTTACGTTCAAATTATATTTTGCACTTGTCTGCCTCACGTGTTTGGACTGAAATGGGGAAAAAAAGCTTTCAGTTTCTCTGCCCCCTCTGCTTGGAATACCCTCCAAACTGAACTTAAATTGCATGCTCTTATTTCACTGGGAGCTTTCCGCTCCATCTTAAAAGATAGACAACAAAAATCCATCGAACAGTGCCTGTGTTCTTAAAATTGTTACTGTGACCTTTCTCTACCTGTTACTTTCTATGTTTGTATTGCAGTTGCTGCCTTCCTGTTTTATTTAACTATGATGTGTGCTGCTGCCTTTCTTGGCCAGGTCGCCCTTGTGAAAGAGATCTTGATCTCAATGGGTCTTTTATCTGGTTAAATAAAGGAGAAATTAAAAAAATATAATTTAGTTTGTTTTGCATTTTGAAGTGGAAGCTTCCTATTTACAGAAACTTGTCTGATGACCAGTGTGAGGGGCTTTACTAGCGTGTCCTTGCCAGCAAAGAGATGTTATTTGACATTAATTTAGCATAGACTACCATTGAGTTTCTTTCATTTTGGAGGTTAATTTGTGGAAGGACAGCTGATCCATGGTGTTTCTCCACATGTTATCTTGTAATGTCTAGCATTTCTGTGTTTTTCACTTTTGAGCCAAAATATTATAAATAACAAATTAATGCTGAATGTAAATAAATGAAAAAATTAAAGAAATAGATTTTAAACAGTTGAAGCGTTTCCTGCAGGCCACACATGGATAAATATTTAAAACATGATCTACTAGTTTCAAATTCTGGCAGTGGATTACATTCATCATGATAATATATTGTTTTGTATTGTCAGTTTCCTACTAACTAAAACTTGTCATTGGTAACTTGTGTTTGCCACTGCTTTACAAGTCTCTACTTATTTTTTTGCTTCCCATAGTAATTTTAACTTCATTTTACACTGTATTTTCCAGGTGAAAGGTCTGGTGAAGCAACACATCGACTCATTCAACTATTTTATCAATGTTGAGGTAAAACACGATCTTGACCTGAGTGCGTTTCAGATGCTTTTGTTTTATTGATTTCAATGTGTGTTCTTTTTACAGATAAAGAAAATAATGAAAGCAAATGAGAAAATTACGAGTGATGCTGATCCAATGTGGTACCTCAAGTGAGTCAAGTCTTTGTATGCTGTATCTCAGAGTAGAAAACACAAGCAACATCACATAGACATACTGTATGTTTCTATGTCTTTCCTTCAGATACCTCAATATCTATGTTGGTATGCCTGATGTTGAAGAAAGCTTCAATGTAACTAGACCAGTATCTCCACATGAGGTGAGATCATTTCACTATTAAGAGCAGTAGCAATATTTTCATGTTGCATACTGAATGTTTATCATTTGGTTTTACTAAAGCGTTTGGCTGATGATACAGCAGTCCAATAACTATAATGTCGAGATCCTGCTCATGGTTCCTGTTTTCTCAGTGTCGTCTTAGAGACATGACCTACTCGGCGCCCATCACGGTGGACATAGAGTATACACGCGGCAGTCAGAGAATCATTCGAAATGCCCTACCCATTGGAAGGTATCACCACCTCTTTGTTTTGTTCCATGGAGTCCTTTTCTCTCACCGTTTTTAACTCTAACATTTGATCTTCAGAGTACAAACGACAGGAGTCATGTTTAGTTTTTTTACAACATGCAACAATCCTGCATTTAAGCAGGGCCTTCCATCACTCCTATTTTTTGCTTTTCTCAGGATGCCAATCATGTTGCGAAGCTCCAACTGTGTTCTCAGTGGAAAGACACCCATGGAGTTTTCCAAACTGAATGAATGTCCTCTGGATCCAGGTACACATTCACAATATGAACTTTAAATAATCTTAACTCACAGACACCACAACATCACTAACGGATCAACAGCAATACTACTGGTGTTCATTCCCTGTAGTGATGGCAGCACACTTATTTTTTTCACAGGTGGATATTTTATTGTGAAAGGTCAGGAAAAAGTCATTCTGATCCAGGAGCAACTGTCCAAGAATCGAATCATTGTGGAGCAGGACAGAAAAGGTGCAGTTGGTGCTTCAGTTACCAGGTACTATGACCTCACTTTTAAGTTTATTCTGGTTTGAGTTGATTCCTAATTAAGATACACTGGTAAAATATGGACCTAGTACATTTTATTCATCAGGCACCTTTCATGACACTCAAGGTCACCTTACAATTTCTGCAACAAAAATACAAATGACACAATAACTAAATGAAATTTAACCACAAATTCTTCCGACATTCAAAACACACATACCCTCCCCGTCAGATTCCTTGGTAGGCCTGTTGGATATATGTAGTAATTAAAGAACTGAATAAAATTTAATTAGAAAAAAAGGAAAATTAAAAATAAAACAATTTTTTTGTAAAGTGACCATTACAGACAACTAAAAAGTACAGTGTGACAAAAACTAAGAAAGTGGGAGAAGGAAAAAGAGGTGAAACTGCTGTTAAACTTATTTTTAATCTTTTCCTTTTATTTCCAGCTCCACACATGAGAAGAAAAGCAGAACTAATATGATCGTTAAACAAGGCAGATTCTACCTGAGACACAACACACTGTCAGAGGACGCTCCCATTGCCATCATATTCAAGGTAAAGGAGATTTTGATGAGGTGCACTGACAAAACTGATGTGTCCACTAGAGGGTGCTACAGGACAGCTAGATAAAGTGGGTGATCATTTTAAAATTTGATGTTGTGCGGTAACTTGTTTGTCTTATGTGTAACTCGGTCTTAAAGGAATGTCACAAAGTTTAAATGATGCATGCATTTAGCGAGAGGTTTTGATACAAGGAAGTAAATGGTTAGAAGTCAGTATTTTCAGTAGTAGTACGTCTTCATCGTTTTCATGTGGTGCCCTTTGCCCTCACTGAAAATGTCAGCGAGCCAGCTGGCAACATTAACTCCTTCTCCTCTGAGGACAAATCTCTCCAAACATGTCAACTTGTGAGTGTTGAGTGTTTGTGTCCCAAGGATAATGACTTCAGCTCCAGTTTACTCACTCACTCTGTTTGCTGTGTTCTTGTATGTCCTCTGTGACTTCGTCAAGTTCCAGTGTGGGGCAGACGAACAAGGTCCCACAGCCTCACATTTCCATAAGCAAATGTCAGACAACCTTATGTCTTCGAGTCCACATCTCCCTCTCTGTGCACACACTCATGTCATTTGACTCACCTTTTCATTTCACCTCACCAGCAAGGTCTGATCTGCACAAATTAAGTGTATTTATTTATTTTTCATTTACATATATTTAATTTTCAGTGCAGTTCCCAAATGCTGTTTTATGTTGCTTGGTTTCCACCTTACATTTCAGTACTCATGCAACCTTTCTGTCATTCTCACAGGGTATGGGTGTAGAGAGTGACCAGGAGATTGTACAGATGATTGGTACAGAGGAACACGTTATGGCCAGCTTTGCTCCGAGTCTAGAGGAATGTCAGAAAGCCCAGATCTTTACACAGACTCAGGTAACTCAATGATCCATGTCTGCTAAGGCAGAGGGATGTAACTGAAATGAGGCTTTACAAGTCAGTTTATAAGTCACAGACCCTCTGAATCCAGTTTGTGGATTTTTCCAATTTCAAAATATGTTTTCAGATTTATCAAAATACTTGAACCAATGATGAGAAGAAGGTGAAATTAAACTTATGCAAAACATTTTAGTTCACTTAATTTGTCCTGAAGTGAAACTTATTCAGACAATTTCATATAAACAGAATTTTCAGTATGCATAAAAGAGCAGTTGAATTCACTGGGCTCTGACCTCTGATATTAGCCTATTAACATTGTCTCCTTTGTCTCTGTGGTGTATGTTTTATCAGCCTGTTAAGTAATGTATCTCTTGGGCTAGTCTTGATGCCCATGGCTTTTCTTTCATATCTGCAGGTGAATGCAGTGAGCCAATTTGTTTTTTCATAAAGATTATGTTGTTAGATGAACCACTGATTCAGTGATGAGGCCATATTTGCTTCCCTAGCAACCAGTCGCTGCAGCTCTCGTGTTTGTATGTCTGCCAGCCCCCATGATGCCTTTTCATGGTATTCATTGGGTCATTGTATGGTGCACAATGAGGCCTAAATCTATATAATTAAAGGCAGATAAGGCTGACGAAACAGTTATCAGATTATGGTAAGTAATCTGTCTAAACTACATTTGAATGTCATCTTTTTTTGAGTAATATACACTTAGATCCTAAAATAATATGCTTGTATACCTTATATATCTTGGAGTGTTTTCTTTATGTATTTTTATATATGCACTTATCATAGAGGTCAGGGTGGGTGGTCTTTCAGAAAGTCTTCAAGCTCATTAACCTTTGCCCTTTTGTATAGTTGTGTAGAGGGTTCAGAGCACAGTGAGTCAGGTGTGCACATGTGCCTGATTTCCTTTGTGATTCACTTGACTTCACACAGTCCTTATGCATGCTTTATCCTGTGCTCTCTAAAACAAATTTACTTGGCTTTTGCCAAACTTTAACCATTTATTTAAACCATTTCGCCTTGTGTCAGAGAGTCTAAACCTCTGACTATGTGATGTAAACATCCTGGGTTTGACTCCAGCTGAGGTGAGCTGTGGAGTCACCTCCATCTTCCCAAATCACTCCCTATATTCACTACTGACTTTTTGAAGTCTTTGGCTTATTTAATTATATGAATGATTTGTTTTTTGACAATTAGACCAGAATACATGATACACAGTGTAAAGGTTAAGAATGTTTGCCCAACAAGTCTCTTTTTGGCACATTATATAAAGCTTTCACTACTTGATGATTATGATGCTTAATTCAAATTCCCATTTTTAACATTTCTACCACTTTGTGTCTCAGGCTCTGAGGTACCTCGGTAATAAAGTGAGGAGACAGCGCATGTGGGGAGGCCCCAAGAAAACCAAAATGGAGGAGGCCAGAGAGCTGCTGGCATCTCTTATCCTCACACATGTGCCTGTATGTAAACACGTCAACAAAAATCACAGGTGATTATATTTCACATTGTAAAACAATGCAGTATTTTAACATTTTGTCTGCAGGTTAAGGAGTTTAACTTCCGGGCTAAGTGTATTTACCTGGCTGTGATGGTGAGGAGGGTGATTCTGGCTCAAGGAGACAACAAGGTGGACGACCGAGATTACTATGGCAACAAACGTCTTGAGTTGGCAGGACAGGTCAGTTTCAGCGCACCATGTGGTCTCATTTACAGCTCATACATTGCCCATTTTCCATTTAGTCATTTAGTTTTCTTGTGCTTCACATTATGAAACTAATAAAATCAGGCTAATTAAGTTCACTTTATTTATTAATTAGTCAACTGATCAACAGGGAACTGAATGAGCCTGAGTTCAGTTCAGACATTAAAGGCACCCTGTTGAACTGGGTTTGTTTTTTTTCATCAAAGAACCTCTAGAAAACAAAACACATTTGATGTTTATTAATAATGTGTATGGAAACATAGCAGTAGTGCTCACACGCTTCAGTGCTAACGGATCACAGGAGCAGACCAGAGGACAGCGGCCGCTTTAGCTCTGATCTCTCACCTGCATCTTTGTTCCTGCCTCCTTCTTTTAATAAGACTCTCATTATTTTCCTTCAGCTTTGTTTTTCCCTGTTTTGTTTTCACCCCTCCACACACCACCACCCTCTCCCTGTATTTCAGCCTGGCTTTGTCAGGAGAGAGATATGCAGTGGCACCAAAATCCGGAGGCTGTGGAAGCATGGGGATTTTTCAGCACCGTGACAATAGAATTGCTGCCTTGACTGCAGCGATTGAGCTAATCCTCAGGCTCGGCTCTGATAATGTAATTACTGCTGTCTTAAGGCCTTTAATTTCCCCCCCAACCTGCTCTGTATAAGGAGTAGGGGATGGGAGGAGGGGAAGCACAGAGCCCTCTTTCAATAGGGGGCTTACACACTAACAACGCCAGCAATCTCCTCACTCTCCAATTATGGTTCCCTGACATTCAACTAATTGGCCTGGCTGCGCAGCGGAAGCTTAATTTCTTTATTAATTTCAAGCAGTGCCGCCTGTTTGTTTTGATGTATGCTAATGCACAGGGTGCATGGGGGTTGTGAGAGAGGTTGCCTCCTGTATGCCTGGCAGAGGAGGACAGGGACCCGGGCCGGAGGCCAGGTCAGGCTTATCAGTGAGCTGGCACACCTGGTGATTAAATCTGACTGTAAACGCACCTCAACGCTGATTAGAGACATGAGAAGATGCAGCACGCCAGGAGATCTGAGACTGTGTGAAGAAACAATGGCAATTCAAACTTTGAAATAATTGTTGCTGTAACTCCGTGCTCTGTGGGTAATATCAGTCAAAGAAGTATTCTGCTCTGTTTTCTAGCTCCTGTCGCTGCTGTTTGAAGATCTGTTCAAGAAGTTTAACTCGGAGCTGAAAAAAATCGCCGACCAGATCATCCCCAAGCAGAGAGCAGCACAGTTTGACGTGGTGAAGCACATGCGGCAGGATCAGATCACCAACGGCATGGTCAATGCCATTTCCACTGTGAGTGTGTGACATGAATAAATGTAATAAAGTCAATTCTTTGCCCTCTGTCTCTATGGACAGAACTCTGTCCATAGTAATTAGATATTGTATTATAATTATTGTCATACAGTTTTTTTTAACCTTTGCACACCAAGTACAAAGTTAAATATTATATTATAATATAAATAATCTTTTTTTAATAATTAATTCAGTGTTGAGTACAATTAAGAGCGTAGGTCAAGTGTAACTTCACTATACCATAGCTTTCTTGCTGAATGTGTATTCCTAATGATAACAATGAACTCCATACTAAACGCATTTTATGAAAATCTTCATTAATAAGAATTTCAGATCAATTGTTAACCTTCAAAATCTGCTGCATATTTTGATGACTTTTTCAAACGTTGGTACACTATTCAGACCATTTAAATTTAAAGTTACCTGACATCACACAGGTTTCCAAAAATAAAATCCAATTCAAATTCAAAAGCCAGATTAAACGGTACACTTATTTTATACCAAAATATTTCATATATTAATAATATAATAGTTTACCTTTTGTTCCAGAAAATATGTATTTATGTTGGTTAATAGATTTTTTTTCCTGTGTCCACAGGGAAACTGGTCTCTGAAGAGATTTAAGATGGACCGTCAGGGTGTCACACAGGTCCTCTCTCGTCTCTCCTTCATCTCAGCTCTGGGTATGATGACCAGGATCTCCTCTCAGTTTGAAAAGACCAGGAAGGTCAGCGGACCCCGTTCGCTGCAGCCGTCACAGTGGGGCATGCTGTGTCCCTCTGATACACCTGAGGGAGAGGTGAGTGAGCTACACGTTTCACTTAAAGTGATTAAACACTATTGTGGTTAGTATATTCAATTTCTGCCAATCAATTATCCTAAATGCAACACACTGGACCTTTTTTACAGTTTGTTGTTAAACTCCAAAATAAAATAAATAATATAATGATCAAATATCCAATCAATAATACTGCAGATTTTAATTGTATTTTCATAAATATCTGTTGTTTATTTATTTTTTATTTGTATAGCACCTTTAAAAACAGCAATTTACAAAGTGCTTTGACAAATAATAATAATGGCCATGTTTACACATCATGGTATGGAAAAAGGGGGAGATGGAGCAACATTAGAGGACAAAGGAAATTATTATTAGCTTATTAGTAAATTGATTTAAGGTGCTTGTAAAGAAAGAAAAGCAATGAGATAAAGAATAAAAAGACAGCATCGCATAAAGGAAAGTCTACAAAATGAGTGTTAAGAAGTGATTTAAAAAGGACACTGTTGTGTGGTGTGCAGCATTATTCAAATACATAACATGTTTAACTGTGTGTGCATCATTGGTCTGGTTGTATAGGCATGTGGTTTGGTGAAGAACTTGGCTCTCATGACCCACATCACCACAGATATGGAGGACGGTCCCATCATCAAACTGGCCTTCAACCTCGGTGTAGAAGACGTCAACCTGCTGTGTGGCGAGGAGCTTTCCTACCCGAGCGTCTTCCTCGTCTTCCTTAATGGTAAACCTCCTCTGCACTAGTACAGCCTAATAACTAACTAAATAAATAAATGAATAAACAAACGCAGAGAAAATTAACAGCGTATGCTTTTGCTTCAGATCACTTGAAAAGAAAGTCTAATCCTACATGTTTTGAATGCATTGCTTATGAACATAAAGGGGGGAAAAAATACTCTGTTTATTTTACAGACGGTAATTTTGTGTTTTGCAAGAAGGCTGATAAGTCATTAATTTCATGGCAGCAGTAGGTATTATTCTTGAGTCAGAACTTGGCCCCTTAATTACTGTATATGTTTGTCTCAGCACTGATAACTGTCAAATTATATTAGCTGCCATACCATTTAATTAGTTGGTCGCAGCAGGTGTCAAAGCCCTTCAGAGTGTGTTCAGTGCAAATGTGCCCTCACACAGAGGCAGAGCACAGCGTCTCCTCTGTTCTCCAGTCATTTGTCTGTCAGACGTGATATGAACAAACCCCTGCAGGCAGTTTGAGCTCTGCTTTTACCAGCAATGGAGGCTCAGAATTTTCCACCATATATACTGTATATGGTGTTTTCTCCTTCTTTATTTAACCTAAAGTTTTTTTAGGTGTAACTTTTTGTCAAAATTTAACAACGGACCTGCTTACCTGTTTTTATCTGTCATGGATCTTTCTTGTATTTTTTGCAGTCGAGCTAAAACACTTCATGAATTGACTGGAAAATTAATTGATTACACTTTTAATTGTTGATTTCCTGGTTCACATCTCAAAATTAGCTTGTAGTCTGTGTTTAATATGGAGGTAAACACTATATTTTTGTATTTCACACTGCTGTTTTGACGTAATTGACATAGTGGTTAGGCAACTTTACACTCGCACTGAGTCTAAAGGCGTCCCCTTATTTGTGAATATTATTTTTTTAATATATATATTTTTCTCGTTTGTTCCCGTTTTGTTACCTTTCCATGTATGTACCTGATTGTTTTGTCTTATTCCATCAACCTGCCCATAGGTACTACAGATGTTGGCATGATAAATCTCTTCAAATTACTGAAACGAAAGCAGACAAGCACATTTCACAAAATATAATATTAATCCTTTAACCTAATCTAAGTTATTTTTGTTTATTCTGTACAGGACCAACTCATCATTTGGTTTACAAAATATATTTTAACACAAGAGTGATACAGTACATTCAAATGTGATTTTAACATCTTTTTAGTGTTTCTGGAAAAGTGTGCATCAACCCTGTCTTGACACCTGTTTTTCTGTCGGTCTGTACTTCTACCACAGGTAACATTCTGGGTGTGATTAGAGACCACCATAAACTGGTCAGCACCTTCAGACTGATGCGCCGTGCTGGTTTCATCACAGAGTTTGTGTCCATCTCCACCAATTTAACCGACCGCTGCGTCTACATCTCGTCTGATGGAGGACGCCTCTGCAGGTGGGAAAGCAACTGCAAACTTGTAGTGAAAGCTTTGAAAGCAGGAAACAAATGCAAATTAAGGCAAATTTGAATGTGTTGCGTTCTTTCCATACAGGCCGTACATAATAGTGAAGAAAGGGCAGCCTATGGTGAAAAACAAACACATTGAAGATCTGTCACAGGGCTACAGGTGAGGCTGGCAGAGTTATTTGGAACATGGTTTGCACATCATTCTGGATATTAAAAAAAAAGTTTAAAAAATTTATTTTAATGATCGGCTTTCTTATCTTTTTTGTGTTGCCAAACAAATTGCCAACAACTATTTGACCTGCGATTTATTAAATAACGTCCAAAATGAAGTTGTGGTCCATTTATCAAAGAAATATTTTGAAAAGCCCAGTTTACCAATTTAAGTTGGTATCAAGTCTTACAAAAAATGCAATAAGATAGACAAGTAATATTTTGTGATATAGGACACAAGAGTTTGTTTTGTCTGTGAAGATTCGCAGTCTTCCAGATCGTTGTAATCTTGAACATGAAAGGTTTGGGATACTTTGCTTTAAAACTCTTTCTTTCACTACAGAACCTTTGAGGATTTCTTGCACGAGGGCCTAGTTGAGTATTTGGATGTCAATGAAGAAAATGACTGTCAGATTGCCCTGTATGAATACATGATTAACAAGTGAGTGAAGAATGATTCTGCTGACATAAAAAAAATAGAAAGAGATCCTCCTTTGTTGATTTCCATTTGTATGTATTCATTTTTTTTGTCTGCAGAGACACGACACACTTGGAGATCGAGCCCTTCACTTTGCTCGGGGTGTGTGCCGGCCTCATCCCTTACCCCCACCACAACCAGTCACCCAGGAACACATACCAGTGTGCCATGGGCAAGCAGGCCATGGGTAAGTGTGACACAGCTGAGCAGGTGACTCCACTCAGCAAGCACTCATTAAAGTGTGAGGATCAGAAATCTCTTCTCAAACATTCTTCACACAGCTGCAGTGTTTACCACATGAGCACACACAGAGAAATACACACACTTACTTACAGTAATTTTAATCTTACATGAACACCAATCTTAAGCCTCCTAAGTCTGCTGGTTCAGAGTTTAGAGTTTTGTTTGCACAGGTTAAAATCTTACAAAAGGTCATTAGAATAACAAATAACAAAGATACAAGAAGCCCGCTGGTTCAGCTCCCCCAAAACTCTGCTCCTGCTCTACCTCTTGTCAGAATACATTTGTATGTGTGATTGAGTGTTTTTGTGTGTGTGTCTGCGTGCACGCACACACATTTGGACATCAAACATGGGGCTCTTGCGTAGGTCCTCCATTGTGCGTGTGTGTGCTGAGGCCCTTTCCCTGCCAGTCACCCAGAGTGTCATTAGCAATTCATTGTGTCTGCTGTGGCTGTGCTCAGGGGGTCAGTGTACTCAGCTGCGAAAGACCACAGAGTGAGCACCCGTAGCTCCTTGGTAACCAAAACTTCCCCAAACGGCACTGCTAACATTCGTAAGAACCTCTGTCACCCCAACCCACTGCTTTACCTCTGTCTGCCCCCCCCATCTTTACAAAAACACAGACTGGAACTATATCTGGCACAATATCCTCTGCCTTGTCTGTTTCTGTGTGGACAGCCCCATACATGTGCAAATCTGGCTGTGTGGCCCCAGCCTATTATCACAGACGCTGTGTTGTAGCTTGATTGTGAAGTAATAGCATCTGACAAATGTCAAGGCTTTCAGACCAGGCTGTTTGCCATACCTCACCCCATTCCTCTAGTGTGCTGCTCTGTGATAGTGATGACCAGACTCTGCCTTGCCCCACCTGACGGCAGTATAGATACCCTTTTATAACACTTAGACACTTGACATGTGCTTTACTCTTTTGGATACCATCACTTGTTTGAGTGTCAGTGAGTTCATATCATTTTAACAGGTATAGCAGATGTCATGTTCACCATGTCCTCTCTCTTCAGGGACTATTGGTTACAACCAGAGGAACCGCATCGACACTCTGATGTACCTGCTGGCATATCCTCAGAGACCAATGGTCAAAACAAAAACCATTGAGCTTATCGACTTTGAGAAGCTGCCTGCTGGTCAGAACGCCACCGTGGCTGTCATGAGTTACAGTGGCTACGACATAGAAGACGCTCTGGTCCTCAACAAAGCCTCACTTGACCGAGGTGAGACCGACCAGACCTGACAAGCAGCACTTTCTCTAATCACCGACATGGTCAGGTAGCAGAAAGTCTGATCTCGGCAAACTTTATCTCTGCAGGGTTTGGTCGTTGCCTCGTCTATAAAAATGCCAAGTGTACGCTGCGGCGTTACACCAACCAGACCTTTGACAAGGTGATGGGGCCAATGCTGGATGCTGCCACACGAAAGCCCATCTGGAGGCACAACATCCTGGATGCTGATGGCATCTGCTCCCCAGGTGAGTAGCAGCAGGAATGTGGAAGGCCCAGTATGCTTTGCTATTCCTTACCAAAAGCTAATTGTTACACTGAATTACTCTAATTATCATAAATTTGAGGAGTCATTTAATGTTTCAGCTGCACAGCTTTTTTTGCCTTTTGCCATGTAGAGTAGTGTAAATGTTTGTTCCCATATTTTTGCTTACTTATAATTATGTAAGCAAATAATGGTTGTTATTGTGTCAACACATTTCTACAGCAAAGTAGCCCAAAATCAAGTTCTGACAAACTGTGACAGTTTCAGCTGAGAATCCTTCTTTATATATCCATTGCACCTTCTGTTTATGTTGATATGCTGACACCCTCAACCATAAAAAGGCAGTATCATGGCAACAGTGAGTGTAGGCACAGTTAGAGACAGAGTCTTCATGGCCAATCAGAAGAGAGATGGATAAAAGATTAATACCTGCGCATAAACTGCGTATTAATATATTGTTAAAACTTCCATTACACACTTTGGCTTTGTCTGATACCATTACATAGCTTGCCTATTGTAAACAAACATGATTTGATGTCGCACTGATATCAAACAGAGGAGACACAATTGCATGGTGGGACAAAAAGACAAAAACATTAAACAAATAAACATTGTGAACAGATTGTCAAACTTTTGACCTTGACCGTTTTCCAAAAATGTGTGTTTTCAGAGACCTAACCCACGGGGGGGGGTGTGTGCATGACGATTTTTTTTTTTAAAATACCCAATTACATGAGACTGTAGATTTGTTTACACTGTTGAAAGTAAGAGATTTAATATGGCCCAGTCTAGGCAGTAATGGCCTTTTATGTAAAGTTATATAGTACTCCTCCTTTAACCTGTCCTTTGTCTGGTGCAGGTGAGAAAGTCGAGAACAAGCAGGTGTTGGTGAACAAATCCATGCCAACTGTCACTCAGACACCACTGGAGGGCAGTACCCAGCCAGGCCAGCCCCAGTACAGAGATGTGCCCATCAGGTGAGTGCACATCATCTCCTCCACCACACCCACCCAAACACTTTCACTGTGAGCTCAGCTGGTGTCACTTCACTGTGGACCCATCTGCTATGTCAGTTCAGCTGAATTTTCGGTGACAAAAACTGTATTTGTGTGTAGCTATAAGGGCTCAACAGACTCGTACATCGAGAAGGTCATGATTTCATCCAACGCCGAAGATGCTTTCCTCATCAAGATCCTCCTGAGGCAGACCAGGAGACCAGAGATAGGAGACAAATTCAGCAGTCGCCACGGACAGAAAGGTGCCGACCTTAGCACGTTCACACTGTCATCTCTCTCTGAAATTAACTGGTTGAGCAAAAAAAACAAAGCTTTTCATACTTAATCACCATTCCAGGCTACATTAGAACCTGCTGAAAAATTGTAAATGACTGGACAAAAAAGAAATTCAGTGGTCGTCTCTGTGTCAGAGGGTTTGTTGAGTCAAGTCCCAGTGGCTGTTGCTCCGTCACTGCCCCCCTGTCCTCATCTCTCAAGAGCTCTTTTCAATTAATTGGCTCTTTGTCCTGTGCCAGACTATGCAAATTTATTACACCACAGCAGTATTCTGCTGCTACTGGGGGGAAAAGTGTTTACAACCTCTATTGTTTCGCAGCACCTCCCCTATAGAGGGCTTGTATGATGTTTTAATCAAAAAGCTAACTGGCGCCATGCATAATTTACTTTCTTCATTAACGCAGTGGCCACTGAGCGGTCAGCTTAGGATGGGACAATGTCTTCTGTCTCAGATAATGACGAAGAGTGAGGGGTCATCGGTGGGTTAGCAGGAGGAGATCTGGATGGAGAGCCCCAGATGTGTGACTGATGTATTGCTAGTTTTTTAATCAGAGTTCTGTGGAGTCACGTTGAGGTGTTCACTGCAAGTTCATAAGCCAGAGAAGCTCATAAAAACTTGCACTTTTGCTTCAGCTGGGTTTTTTTTCCTTTATCAAAATAACTGCGCTTTCCTGCCTGTCAAATATATAAAAAGAAATCCCAAACAAGTTTTTATTATTTAATTAGAAGTGAATTTGGCCTCAGTGGTAGATCTCCCAGTGACTCATGACTAGTCTCATAAGTCCTGGTCAGCAGAGCAGAATAAGTTAATTATTTACTGGTTACACACACACACACACACACACACACAGCTGTGGAGGTGGGGGAGGAGGTGGAGAGGTTGTCAGTAGTAGGGTTCCATTGTGCGAGCCTCCAGTGTGGAGCTGTATGAGCTGTGATGGAGGGCTCTGAACCCTTGCTGTTGTCTTGCCTTTCTCTGCTGATTTCATGCCTCTTTTATCATTCACTTTCACACAAAACAAACAACACCAAGGATGTCTGCTATGGGAACTAGTGTCTCTCTCTCTCTCACTCTCTCTGTCTCTCTCTCTCTCCCTCTGAATCTTTCTGTTCACCTTCTCTACCATCCATTTTCCACATTATTTCCCTCATGTCTTTCATCTCACTCACTTAGCCTGATGTTCAAACTTTTTTGTTTTCTTTGTTTTTAATGACTCCCCCCCCCGCCTTCACTCCTGGCTCTGTCACACTTGCCTTTTCTCTCCTCCTTTCACCTTCTTCCTGCTGTTGGATGACTTTCCACTAAATCGTTGCACTTGTTCCTAGTCAACATCCTGTTGCTGTGTCCTGTAATGGCATCAACAGTCTGCTGTGCACTGTGTCGCTGACAAGACGGCTAATAGTGAATTTTTCCCACGTGCTCAGATTCAATTTCTCCTCTCCAGTTGATCCCCAGTACTTCCTCTGAGTTGAGCTGAAAGTCATGGGTGTGTAATCCTGGTCTCTCTGTCGCACTAAGCACCTTTCTCCACTTCCTGCTCTCCTTCTCTTCTCTACTCATTCTCTTTTTTCATTTGCAAATGGGCCTACAATCTGTTTACCCTGGCCTGGGAAGAGTGCTTCGGCCCCTCGGCAAACATTTGCACTCACACTTAAACTCCAGGCTACCAGAGAGCTTGTCCCCCCATGTCATGTGAATCAAAAGAAGACCCCGTCTGTCCACATGGGTATGGAAATGTCATGTTCCGCCTCAGGTCCACACCAAGCTTCCAGCTGCAAGACACAAAACAAAAACAACAGTTTTTCTTGGAGTTTGCTGCAGATCTGGGTGGTCACTTCAGTCAGTGGGCTTAAAAGAATCAAACCTGCTGCCAACTTTTTTTTCCACATGATACTCTTAAGTGTTTTGATTAATTTGTCAGTCTGTCAAATGTGAAAAAAATCTACAACAAAAACTAGCATCCAAAACTGGTACCAGATCCTGACTTGTATTTCTTTTGGTAATATTTTTCCTTAAATGGCAAAAGTTTTAAGATATTTTTGTTCAGTTTCCTGTTGATTTTTTAATTATAGGCCCAGTGTGTAAAAACTTGTGCCGTCTTTCTTTCACATCAGTGAATTTTGGTGGTGGCACAAAAAGGCTGCCCCGTAAAGCAAGGCCCTTACCTAAAGTACATATAATAGGCTTATTTTACTTTCATGTGATTATACACTGATATTCAATTTCTACCCATAGACTCTTCTAAATGGACCTTTACTGCATCAGTTTGCCCACTTAAACAGAAGAGAGAACGTTAAAGTGGATGCATTTACTTCAAAAAGTGCAGACACACAGATGTGGACATTGACTGTTTTTCTGTTTGTGTGTCTCTCAGGTGTTTGTGGTCTCATCGTCCCACAGGAGGACATGCCATTCTGTGACACGGGCATCTGTCCGGATATTATCATGAACCCTCACGGATATCCCTCCAGAATGACGGTAGAACTCTTCACATTTTGTAGTTCTATAAGATACTATGATTTTGGATCAAAAATTCTCAGAGCCTTGTTTTGACAGCTCAAAAACCAAATGTATCCAATACCCTGTGATATTAAAGAGGAAAACCAGCCAATAATCACTTGTTAGCTGATAAAGTTTGGCATTGTCTTCTTAAAAAGGTAGTTGATTGATTGGTTTATTTAAGTGTCATTGCCCATCCCACACAAGACACCAACAATAACAATACAAAGTTGACTGCAGTATACCCATCCACAATTTCCCATGCATAGTACCCAAAGGTAGAATAAAAGCAGTCATTAAGTTGGACACATCATTCTCTTCTTTAATATCCACACATTTCCTATAAATCTGTCTAATTTCATTCTAAAGTAAGTAACCAATGTAATGTTTCACAAATCGATCACGAAAATAAATCTACGGTAATTATTTCACTGAACACAGGACAGTGAAGCAGAAAATGAAATTCATCTTCACCTACATATAGATCACACCAAACACATTAACACTGCTCTTCTGGGATACCTTTTGTACCTGCCTGCTTCAATACCTAACCTGAATATTTATGATTTAGAGCTTAGAGTCTGTGTTGACCGTCAAGTTTGTCTCTGCTCTTCAGAGACAAAACCCTCATTATCCTACTCCTCTCCTCTCTCGGTTATCATTGGCTTCCACAGCACACGTCCATTGACGCCATTAAGCAGCAGTCTCACTGTTCACAAACAGATATTTGTTGCTACAGAGACGGCTGCCAGCGAAGCCGCCTCCTGTAGCAGCGTGTGGAAGTTTTATCAAACATGCACAGAACATAGTGGTGCTGAATGTGAATGACATAAAACTTGGCCCCCGTATGTGCCTGCTTTTTTTGTCCCTGACGCTATAAAAACGTGAATAATCTTTATTGCTGAAGTTGTCAGTGCCAATGTATTTGCAGGCAGTGGTTGTCATGGAAAAGACTCAGAAATGTTTGGCTCGGGAGGATGTTTCTGTGGCCTGACAGTGAAATGAGAGTAGGTGTTTCCTTTTATGTGACAGGGTCAGGGGTCCTGTGGGTGTGACCTCAATGGAATTGTAGAAATCAGTCATCCTTAGTCTCAGAGCCTGAGCAGCTCACCCTGAACATCACATGTGATTTTTTTTTCTTTTTCTTTTTCTTTTTGTTTATCTTTTGTGATTTACATCACAAATCACAAAAGCTGGACCCCAAAAGGATTTGGATGCTACTGTACAGTGCATTCAGAAAGAGGTCAGACTCAATAAGTGGTGCAAGGAAAAATGTGTTTAAGAATTATGGCTTGACAGGTTTCTGGCATTATTTGTCATTATTATTTCAATATATGCATTTATTTTAAATGTAAAAATAGTAAACTATAAGAAGCGATACATTATAAAAGAGGAATGTAAGGGCAATTTCTCTTCTCCCCCCATTGCTCCCTCTGTCTGCTCAGTCAGCCAGCTCTACTAAGTGTCCTGCTTGTTCCAGACTTCTGTGTTGACACAGTCCTGTCTCTGCAGGCTGTTCTTTTGACCTTGTTATTTGGTTTTTGCTTTAAATTTGTGTCATTAACTGTGAAACATTTTGTACAGGGACTACTGTGCATCTTTCCAGGGAACATGTGCGATCCAATGACTCTAATCAGGGAGAAGGAACATCTTAAAGATCACCAATAGTGTTTGACCACTTACAGTGTTAACAATCTTTACTCTATATATGATCAACCTTTAGCAAACGAAAATATGAGTGGAATTTTTTTTTAAATTGAAGCATAAAGCTGCAACAAAAATGTGCAAAGAGGCTTCAAATGCTTTGTGAGTGCACTGAATATAGCTTTTTATTTACATCTGTGTGTCTGATTCTGTTCTGTCAGGTGGGAAAGTTGATTGAGTTGTTGGCGGGGAAGGCGGGAGTCCTCGACGGACGCTTTCACTATGGCACGGCCTTCGGAGGCAGCAAAGTGAAGGATGTTTGTGAGGATCTCATCCGATACGGATACAACTACCAGGGCAAAGACTACGTCACCTCCGGAATCACTGGGTAAGTTTATTTTTATCTCTGTAACACACGTCATGTTACTGCCCAGCTGTTTGTATGTGAGTTAAAAAATAAAGTAAAGTAAAGGATTTTGATGAAATTTTCTCATGTAGGTTATGGCCCAAGGAAGAAATGATCAGATTTTGTTGGTGATACAAATCAGGATTGTTTTAAAACATTGTTAACCTTGCAAGATAGAGGAGTTTTTAATATCTTCATTACTACCCTATTATGAATCTTGATCCATATTAACACTAGGAAAACTGGGCTGCCTTGGTTGAGGTTTGTGCTTTCTCACCTTTAGAAGAAGTTTGATCTGACTGGACAGCAACACTTTTAATAATGCATCTACTTAGGTGCTTTGGTTGAGAAGGGTAGTCGTCTTGAATAAGTACAAAAATATTCAGTCCTCCTGATGTTTTTTCAAGTTTTCTTCCTCATCTGCATTTCCAAAAGACAGTAACACCGCTGTAATTTATAGACGATCGCTTTAGTCCGAGGGAAAAAAACTCAATAGTCATGAGAAATATCACGTTATTAGAACACAGAATGGTTCCAATCATTGTTTTTGATATACAGTTGTATCTGATAAAAATGTGTTGTAATACATTTTGTAAAATTAGCTCGATGTATATGTTTGACGGCTGTATTTTCCTCAGAGAACCACTGGAGGCTTACATCTACTTTGGACCGGTGTATTATCAGAAACTGAAGCACATGGTCCTCGACAAAATGCACGCCAGAGCCCGAGGCCCTCGAGCTGTTCTCACCAGGTCAAAACTGTGGACTTTTACAACAATAGAATGAAGCATATTTTAATCAAAAAGTATACCATTTAAACTCATACAGAGCAGCTGGATTAACAAACTATACCTATATCTGTCTCACCGGTCTGTTTTCTCTGAATGTGTCGTGGCCAACAGGCAGCCGACAGAGGGTCGCTCCCGAGACGGAGGTCTGCGTCTGGGCGAGATGGAGCGTGACTGTTTGATCGGCTATGGAGCGAGCATGTTACTGCTGGAGCGTCTCATGATCTCCAGTGACGCCTTTGAGGTGGATGTGTGCGGACAGTGTGGCCTGTTGGGATACTCAGGGTGGTAAGCTTGATAACAGCAGAGTTCAAATGTAGCATTGTAGTTCACAACAGCTGCTTTGTCGTGAAATGGAAACTGAAGTTGACATGAATGTGGATGACCCTTACCCAGCTTGTTGTGTAAACACAGAGCTGTTGTCATTTACTCATAACAAGCCTTTTTACTAAAAAATGCTCGTAACTGGCATTTTTGTCATTTCTTAGTGACCTCACCTGTCTCACTTATTGGCTACTTTCTGTATTTTTTGTCACAAATTTAAACTGGATTATGGAAATAATTTAATATTAAAAGGTCCAGTGTGTAACATTAATGATTGTTTATTGGCAGTAACTGAATATACAACCCATAAGTATGTACGTGTAAGCGTTTAATCACTTTAGAATTAAAAATGTTGGTTTTTGTGGAATAAGTTTTCCTATGGGCCAACCAGCCAGAGAGTGCATTTAGCTACTGCACAAAGGAACATTATTTCTGGTATTTGATGGCTACTATAGTTCTCTGATGAGTTTGTTAAATGCAGGAGTGAGTGGAGGAGTTTGCTGCAGTCTCACTATTAGATGTTACTAATTTTTTCACACTGGACTTTTTAAGGTAAATGTCATTTTATGTTTTCGAGACGTCTCCTGTTTCAGGTGAAAAGCTCTTGCCTCATGTCGTTGAGGTGACAGGTAACATTATGAGAGCTGTTGTTGCTCCTGTTAATTTGTGTCAAGAGTCAACAGACGACTTTCATGTCCCTAGCGTTTCCTGTTTGATCACCGTCATAAACAAGATGCTGGTACTAAGGACTTATCTCAAAGTTAGTGTTGTTTATAGTAAACTCCCCTGCAGTGTTTTGGATACAAAATAACTCTGTTCCTTTGTCTCTTAAGTTGATTCAGTTTTTCCACAGAGACAAGAGATTTAACATGATGAAAGTAAGGTTTATATGTGAACAATTATCAGTTTTAACACCATAATATGCTGATAGCACCTCTCAATGCCTGGTTAGTGGAGCTAGAGCATAGAGTTGTTGAGCCCCAGTATTCTGAAGAATGTCTACAGTCTTCTGGTCTGATTTTCGTGTCTTCTTCCCAGGTGTCACTACTGTAAGTCGTCCTGTCACGTCTCTTCTCTACGTATCCCGTATGCCTGCAAGCTGCTGTTCCAGGAGCTGCAGTCCATGAACATCATTCCCCGACTCAAACTGTCTCGTTACAATGAGTGACTGGGAGAAGGAGAGGAGCACAGTGTATGTGAGTGAAAGGTTTCGAGTCACAGATGTGAGTGACAAACTTTATTTGTGAAAGCTGTTTGAGCTTTGAATGAGCAGTAAGAAACAGGCTGAAGATTTACTTTGGTGTCCACAAACCAAAAAAACACTTCTGTACATCATGTTTTTTTTTCTGTTTCTCATTTATGTTGATACTTTCACATTTCTTTGCTCTTTGTATGTAATAAACACAGAAAGATTATTTCAAATCGGCTGCCGTGTCTTGTACAATTTGATCAATTTAAACAGCATTTGCTGTTTATTGAAAAACAAAAAGCACATTAAAAAAAAACACCTTTTAAATCTACATAATTTTTTTTGGACGTCAACACAAGGGGAAAATGCAGCTGCCATTTTTCCTTTTGTACGGTGTATCATTATACTGTAAATAATGGGTGGTAGTTTTCCGTCTGCTGAAACATTTCAGCAGAAATATATTGTTTTATTTTGTTGTATTCTTTCATTGGGTGTCCAGGTTTCATCACTGGTTTAATTCCAACCAAAAGCACTTGTTGCATGTGACACTGGCTCCCACGGCTTTTAAATCTTTATATAAGAGCTCACACACTTATTATTATTGCAGTATGTGGTCAATTCAACCAAAGAAATTAAACAAAACAGACTTTTCCATCGATATGGGTTTTTCTATGGCCAATGCTGATTCATAGAAATCAGAGCAGCCAATAATTGTGGCAGTTGGGGTTTTTTTGGCCCATATATGTAGCCGATTTTTTTTTCCTCCATCAGATGAAATATAACTTTTTAATGATAAAAAATAATACAAACAATTGCTTAATGATCGGTCTCTCAATCCACATTTACATCTGCACTGCAATGCACTACAGTATTGTGATTTGTAATAACCCACCAATTATTTATTGCAAATCCACTAAATAATAATCCACTAATGCTGATTATTAAAGAATGGCAAATATTAGCCCAATTAATCGACTGAACTGATTAATCAGTCTACGTCTAAATGGACTTGATGATCAGTGATGTTTGAGCTTATAGAAAAACTATTTTTAGTGTATCAACTTCTCTAAATTTAAAAAAAAAAATGGTGATAAAACACTTTTCAATGCGTTTTTCTACAGTGCACACTGACGTACACATGTCATAAATAATCTGCATATAGCAGACGTGCGTCTTCAAGCATTCATTAGGAGATTTGGGAAAAATTTAAATAAAGTTACACAGTATGGTGTTAAATGTACTTATAACTCAATTTAAAAAAAAAAAAAATCTTATTTTGTTAATGAGAAAAATCATTAGCCCTATTCATACCAATACATTTAAATATTTTTCCCCTAATTCACTGATTTGTTTTTTTTAAAACAATATAGCAGTTGGAAAAAAAGAGATTCCCAATTTCATAAAGCCCAGGAAAAAACTTAAATGCCATATGTCTTATTTTGATTAACCACTAGTTGAAAACCCAAAGACATCCAGTTTACATACATCTAACGTGTTCTTGTTTTCTCTGTAGAAAATGGAGGGCCACATATTTGGTGACAACATAATGACGGATATAAACAGAGCTACAGCTTCATTCATGTCTTTGACTCACACAATTTCTTCCAAGCCTTAATGTCACCAACACGCTGTATGTAGCGTAACCATACCCCCCACTCGCTCATACACACATGACTCAACTGGGGCCTTTTCATGGAACAAAAGCAGTACACATCCGTTTGTGTGTGCAAAGTGTGTGAGGATAGGAAGAGTAGAGGCTCATTTGATGGCTGCACCTGTCCCGTTTTATGAGGCTCTAATAAGCAGATAACGGGAGGGAAATACGACGTCCACTGACAGAGGACAGAGACTCCACCTTGTGCTTATTTGACAGAAAATAATAAGATCCCCATTAGCCACCATTTAAGCTTTTGAATACTGTGCCATTAAATGGTTGTAGTGTTGTTGATATGTAATGTATTTACTTTAAAGCAAATTTGCAATGATTTTTGAGTCGACTTGTTCCATGTACTCACTCCAGCAGCTTTCTTCTTCCTCTGTGAGTCTGAATATAGGTGCACATCACTGTTTTGTCAAACCATGACACTCATGGCATGTTGGTGCCACCCTGTCCCACCCGTGCTCCCAGGTGGCTGCATGGTGCGTGTCAGTGAGTGGTAGCGTTGGTGTCCACGCCTGCGCCGTGGCAGAGCGAGTCCTCCTTTGCTATCCATGGTGCGGTGAGTAATTCAGCCATAATCCGCCTTTCTCCTCTCCCCTCTTCTTTTCCCCTCTCCTCTCCCCCTCTCCTGTGGTTCCATTCATATTCTAATCACAGCTTTCCCTTCTCCAGCTCTCAGGCACTCCATCAGAGCCCTCCCAGCCTCGGGCTTTGCACTTTTACTTCCCCCCCTTTTGTGACCGTTCCCTCTTCTCATAGGCACACTAAAAAAAAAAAAAAAGGTTTCCAAAAGTAAAAAGCGGCTAAAGCTCCCATCAGAAAAATTCACACTTGTGCAGTTTTGGCGTGTGTTGATGTTGCGTCTGATGTGTGACGTGGGGAAAAAAAGTTCTCACAAAGATGCATTAATGGTGGAGTGAGAAGGTTTCGCAGAAGAAACGATGCAACAAGTGTCTGTGGGATGTGAAAGTGAAGTTTAAAAAAACGATGGAAAGGCAGGAGCGGCGGTTGTGCAGGGACGTATGTTTATTTGCAGCTCGGGGGTGTATAAAACTTAAATTAGATGCCATAATGGAAGATGGGGAGGCCACAGTGTTAGGACTGTGTAGATCTAAGCCTCTCTTTTTTTTTCTGGGAGGGAGCTTTTCTTATTCAAAACAGCCCCACAAAAGACTTCCAGTGAGCCTTGCCACATCCCCATCTGACTTGGGGCCATTCATCAGCCTTCCAAGCCTATCAATGACATGTCCCCATCAGGGCTCCTATAAAATCAGCCCCTTTCCCATGAAACATCAGCAAACATTTTGACGGGTCTGGCTTTCCGCTGGATTTCTGAGTCTCAACCCCCCCACCTCCCTCATTCCCACCTCCCCCTCTCTCCTCCGCCAACACCACCCCTCTCCGGGCGAACGTCAGATCCTCAACATCTCCTGTGACGGGCAGTGGTCACGGAAACACTGAGCGAGACAAGGGGAGAGCGGCCGTGGAGGAGGAAACGTGCACTAAGCCATTTTCTTGGAGGAGCCAGCGTTGTTGATGGGAAGAGGATGCATTGCGGGCTGCTGGAGGAGCCTGATATGGATTCCACAGGTCAGTCCTCTTCATCTCTGCATGTCTGGATGGTGTTTAGAGAAATCAGCTTCCGCTGCAGAAGCATGGTGCGAGTTTCTGCCGCTGCACACTCGAGGAAAACTTTCTCTGCAGTCATTCAGAGAGTCTGGGAATATATTTTGTTTTTTGGTTTTAACATTTTTTCCTCTTTGTTAAGTGACCTCAGCACACAAATTCAATTAGAAGTGTGTGATGTTAGAGGACACACTTTTTGGTTGATTTAAGAAAAGTCATAGAAGACACATAATAGTCCTTAAAAGTGATGCCTTGCTGGGGGTTTTTTTTCAAAAAGATTTTTTTTATAAATTGTACCTGATCATCATTAGTGGAGAAATAGAAACAGGTGCAACTTCATGCACCTGCTCTTTTTGTTCATCTTTTCCAGTTGTTAGTCTAAAACTCTGCTTATAACTGAATTTTATTATAAATGCATTAGTGAAATGTCAATTAATGAATGAGGTCCAAACACAAATAATTAGTAATTTGTCTCATCTGCTGAGACACTGAGTTATTTTTTTAATTTGAGAAAATTGGTTAATGAACGATCATGTGGCCGTTTGTGTTAAAGTGGTGCGGTGTAGAGCACTTAAGTCCTGAATGTGTGTTAATAAATGAGTGAACATCTGTTTCACTTGTTGATCAAATTTAATCCAATTATTTAGATCCCCAACTTATCTGCTCCTGTGGCAAATGAAGCTTGAGATCTGAGCCTCTGTGGAGAATTAGCTTCACTTCACTGGGTTCACTTTTTCATTTCCAGGGTTTTAGGGAACAGAAGTGAAAGCTGTCGGTAAAAGATGAGAGATGTCGCTGACAACGCTGCTGTGTTCTTCAGAGTTGATGCATAAATGCTCCGACTGCTGCTGTCGTAGTTTTGCATTATAATTAGATTGTTATCCAGAATACTAATCAGCAGGAGCAGGAAGACAATTGGAGAGAAAAAAAGCTTCTAATGATCATTTTAATTTAACTTAAAAGCTTCTTCCCTGTCTGTGTTTAAACATGATGATAGAACTTAAAGCACAACCTGATTTAAACATTTTTTTTCTTTACAAGCATGTGCCTAACATGGAGATCAAGATCCTCGCTTAGTGAAAACTTCTAAAACTTTTCAGCCTCTGATTCTCCACCATAGGCTGCACCAACAGGTCGTCCTGCCAACAGTTTATGCTAGCAACAGCTGTTATGGTGACTGTTGTCATTTCATTTACACACTAAAAAAGAGATGAATAAATTTTCTAGAAACAGTATGTAAGGAGTTTTTTGTTGTTGAAGGTGTAAAAAGTAACTGCTGTGGTGTTTTATGTTGATCCTGTACGCGCTGGATACAGTTGTGAGGCTTTGCCTCCTAATTTCCATTTAAGGTTACATAATAGGTTTTGTCAACCAATTTAATAACAGACATTTCACTTTGTATTCACGTCTCCGTTTAATATGCCTGGCTAACAATAAATAAGCTGGATAAGCAAGATTCAGAAAGTGCTTTGTTGCTTTCACATAAAAAAAAGAACATTAGTTACACACAATTTCATCCTCAATTATATTTATCAAATACTGAAATGTCTGTGTGAAAGAAATAAAAGAATTGTAAAGGGATTTCCACTCTGTCAGGCAGTTCCTACATAAAAGCACTGGTGTTTTGCTGCAGCTCGGTCACAGAAAGCACACCAGTCGTGCCATTTCTAAGTAGAAATTAAAACCGGACAATGGCCTCTGTTCCACCAGAATGCTTCAGTAATGTGCACGGGCTCTTTTAAGCAGGCGTGTTCGCGCAGATTCTCCTGGGAACAATGCTGGATTCCTGCCGTCTTGGTGAAAACATCTCAAATAGAGCCATGGCTGCTGCGCTGCCCATACAATCGATTGTTGTCAGCTCGCCCTGTCACGTAAGTGACATTTATAGTGTCCTGTATAGGCAGCGATTGTCAGTGTTTATAAACTAAACTAAACTAAAGCTTTATTTACAAAAACGAGACCGGTTCAACAAAAACTCCTTTTTTTCCCACCAAATGACAGAAAGGATCCACTGTTAAAGCCTTAGAATCATGTTCTTTTTTATCAAAGTAATACATCGTCTAAATGACAAAGTAAATATTAATATTATTATTTTCTGAGTTGTTCTAAAAGGTGATTTATGCTTCTTCTTCGTCTTTTTTTTTTTTTAAGAGAGTTGGATTGAAAGATGCCTCAACGAGAGCGAAAGCAAGCGATACTCCAGTCACACGTCTCTGGGGAACATGTCCAACGATGAACGTAAGCACAAACAAACACACGGCGTCACACTTAAACTGACACCGCCGTGTCACACACGCTTCAGTGCAATAAATGCTCTCGTCATGTCCTGCACGTTACTGCGCCAGTTTTTAAATAAACTCACTAAATGTGTCGTGTTTCACAGATGAAGAGAAGGAAAATAACCGAGCCTCGAAACCACATTCGACACCAGCTACTCTGGAATGGTGAGTCTGAGAATTAATCTTTGTTTTTTTTTTTCACTCAACTTTAAAAGGGAAAGCCACAGAAGGGCGGTGGGGGGATTAATTAATCTATATTAATTAAGTACTTAGAAGTGAATACAATTAATTCACTTCAAAACAAATGTAGACTCCCAATTAAAAAAAAAATGTGTGGAACATAAACAAAATGTATGTAAACAGAAAATGAAGTTCACATTGAGTCAATTTTAATTTGTGTTTTTGCTGCTCCTCATCCTATCACACACTTAGATGACATGAA
Source organism: Solea senegalensis (assembly GCF_019176455.1). NCBI lineage: Eukaryota > Metazoa > Chordata > Actinopteri > Pleuronectiformes > Soleidae > Solea > Solea senegalensis. The sequence goes on from NC_058030.1 coordinate 20,122,928, forward strand.
CGTTATTTTTGACATCATTATATCGGGAAACGTGAGGTTTAGTAAAAAAAAAATGTTTTTTTAATCAAAAAACATTTTGTATTTAATTTCAGCAGATTAGTTTTCTCTATTTTAAGTATAATACAAACCCTAACACATGTATGGCCTCTCTGTGGCTCAGCCTGTGAAATAGCCACACGACCAATGACATCCTGAACTCAGTAGCATGAAGACACACATGGACTGAAATGAATATTAATAGTGATTTAAGCTGCACTGTGGGAGGCTGACACCCACAGGGAGGAGGATGAGTGGAGTCACTCACCTGTTGTCATATATCCTTTGTGAAAAGAGGCATTAAAGTCATAAATGCTAATGCACTCTCCAATAATAATTGTAATGATGATCATTTAATAGAGGGTTTAAAACTAACCCATTATAACAGGCAGTATATGTTTGTCATCTGTCAAAGTTTATTAAAATCCAGTTTGCATTATGTATATTATTATAAGTATTATTGTATTATAACATTACAAAACAGCAATGAATGAATTGGCAGATTTTAAAAAATGTGAAAATTGTCCTTTTTTTCAAAGGTCATAGCTTTCTGAGTGAAAGAAAATTATAATAACTATTCATGTCACAAAATAAAGGGCAATATCAGAGGACTTTATTTAGGACTTTTGATTCTGAATTTGCTCCTTTATGCATTAACTCTTATTCTGCCAACAATAACAAAAGGAACTACACACATGGAAATACATATATAATATAAAATATATTTGACTTATTGAAGAAAGATTTGTTTGACATATATTAAAAAGTCAGTAAATAGACCAGTTTCTTTAAAAACATCTGGACCATTAGGGGGCAGAGAGTCACACTTAAGAAACAAATAGTGATAGTAATATTTATTTTATCACAAATACTGAGTGTAAATATGTTCCAAATATACCAACAATGTTTAATTTTCTGAAAGTTAGGAGATAAAAAGGACCAGGCTTTGGGAACATACAGGAGTGCATCATCAGCATAGCAATGAAATCTATACTATCATTTACACAGAAGGAAGGAAGGAAAGAAAGTAACAGATAAGAGATGAAGCATTAATGTCACAACAGGGAGGTCAACAAAAGTCTCCAGATGCTGTTTGTGCCTCATATACATATATATATAAAAAATACAATGTAGTGACACTGACAGCTCCAGAGAGCTTTTGTCATGCAGGACTATAATAAAAGCAGTATGATCCGTTATAAACTGGAACAAATGCACATGATCTCTGCAAAAGTGTAATAAAATATCCTCACAAAAATGAATTTATCTTATCTATTTTTCCACAACAAAGTCACCTGCTTCTAAATTCGACCTGATTCGACTTCTGGTTTGTTTATTTACTTACCTTCTTATGTAAATTAAAAAAAAAATACATTTAATAATGTCACATCATTAGATGCACTACATCACAGTCCTTTGCTGATAGTGGCACAGTAAATTCCTCTGTATTATATCTACACTGTTTACAAATACCAAACCCTTTTTGTGACACTGATGAATTCTATGATCTTTTCTTCAGGCTAGAGGAGAACTATGAGATAGCTGAAGGTGTGTGTATTCCCCGAAGTGCCCTCTACATGCACTACTTAGACTTCAGCGAGAAGCAGGACACACAGCCTGTGAATGCGGCCAGCTTTGGAAAGGTGAGATTCAAAAACCCCTGTAGAGATAAAGGTTGTAGTATCTGACAGCTCATCATCCTAAAACCCAGCATGAAATGTCTTACAATTCCATAAAGCAGCGAACTCTGTACCATTGTCACTGTGTTTTCTTGAAGCATAATTGTTTGATTAGTGATTTTGAGCTGCATTTATTAAAAAGCAAAATGTGTAACAACTTGCTTCAACAACATATATCCCCTATGAAAGCAATAATCCCAATAATCTCATCAATTCAATCAGCCTAATGCATTAGTCTGACCATTTCATGGCTGGGTTGGTTCTGTGCTGCAGCTCTGGCTGCTGAGTTGGAATAATATTGTCTGAAGCTCAGTGTGAAGCAAAGCTCTGTGGTCGCTCACTGAACACATAATCTAGAGCCAAAGGAGATGTGCTTTCGTCTGTTCCCACAACCCCGAGAAGTTCCTCGTAGCCCTTCCTACCCCCAGCCATCGCCTGTACTCTGGACTCCAGCCCCAATCCCCAACCCCCAACCTCCCGGGCCCACCCCCCGCCCCTCCGCAGCTCCTGTCGGAAGATATTGAAAAAGAGAAGGGGCCTGGATTAATGTGTAATTAAAGGAAATTTGGAAGGGTGAGATGTTGCGGAATGTTAGATCAGTGGCTGGAGCAGTGTGGGGTGTCCTTTAGGAAGGCTTCATTGATTCAGGACAAAAAAACGAGAGAGGGCCCGGACTGCCTCCCTGTCTGCTCATTTATCAAGCGGGGCCTGACAGAAACTTCACAGCTTGGCCTCTTTTTTCATCCCACACAATGGAGAGCTACACTGTTTGCTAAAGTTTCTGCACCAGGAGCTGGACCAAGGATCCAATCTCTTTGGACATAAAGAGAGGAGAGGAAGAAGGAGGGAGTGGAGGAGAGAAAGAGAGTGTGAAGGAAAAGGGGATGGGGTGGATGGATGAGGGGACACTGTTGGTATTGGGGGGGGGATACGACTGGATGTCATAAATGGATGGTTCTCAATGCTTTTATTTTCCTCTCAGACCTCCCAGTGGACACAGCGACGAGACTTTTACGTCGATCTGCTGACAAACTTTACTAAATGACCCGTCATTGTGTTTTAATCTGTTACCTTCAGGCAGACGTTGTAGAGCGAGCAAATGTAAAACCAATGTCTATCACACCACTCAATGAGGAAATGGCTTCATTCTGTCATGAATCTTCATAAGAAAGAGTCACTTATACTCTGGCACATGTCACTTATGGTTACTGGTTCTTAATGCCTTGTTTTTATTGTTTTTCTTTATTGTTTTAGAGCAGGTGCAATACTCATCTTTTTCATTCTGTTTTAATATTATGTGAATTGGCTGTGTATTCTGCAGCTCTTGTAACACCAAAGCCCAAGAAAAATGTCTGAAAGTCTATTTGTTTTGATTGATTTGATCTTTTTTTTTTTAATCATAAAGACTGAATATCATGAACATGTGCAGTATTTTCTACTATGTAATATTCAGTATACTGTCTGTATTTTCTTCCACTGAGTTAAAAAAAATACTTGATACAAAGATAAGATTTGACTTATTGACATGTCTCCTGTTTGCATGCCTTTTTATTATTTGCTTTAAGGAGATTGTGGCAAATGAATGTGATATAACTCCATCTCTATGTGTGTTGTAACAGCACCCTAACCACTGTTTTTCCTTTTTGTTTTTATTTTATTTTACTATGAGCAGATCATAAGGCAACAGTTTCCAGCCTTAACTACCAGAAGACTGGGAACAAGAGGACAGTCCAAGTAAGTAGGTTATGATTGTTTTGGGTCACAAAACATGGAAGGAAGTTTGGAAAGTTGCTAAAAATGTATAATAAGCATATTTTTACAACATTGATATCAGTAAAGCTCTGTCTAAATCCTTATATTGTTACACTTTATAATAGTATAAAAGGACACAGTTCCATCTTGTCAATAACAAAGGTAATAGTGTGTTGATAAAGAGATACTATTACAGTAATACCGTAATATTTGCAAAGCAATATTAAGATAAGACATACAACAAGTTTGTCATATGCACTGTGAAAAACTATGAAATTCTTATTTTGCCAGTTTCTTTTACACAAAATAATATAAAAATGGACTAGGTTTTAACTTGCTCATGACCACCAGTTACCATATTATAAAGTTGGATTTTCATCCAACTGTATGTCCCACCCACATTTTATATTGTTATTTCCAAGATTTTAGTTGGTAACTGTTACAAAGTTGTCACCATATGATTGCTATATAGTTACTGTTCTGTAAAGTACAGTGTTAAGATATAGTTTTTACTGCTACTTGATCAGAGAAGAATAACGTTGTCGTCACTGCGCGTCTTCTCCTCAGGTACCACTACTATGGCATCGCAGTGAAGGAGACCTCTCAGTACTATGACGTGATGTACTCTAAGAAGGGAGCGGCGTGGGTGAACGAGACAGGGAAGAAAGAAGTCACCAAGCAGACAGTGGCGTATTCACCGCGCTCCAAACTGGGAACCCTCCTGCCAGAGTTTCCAAATGTCAAAGACCTAAATTTGCCCGCCAGTCTGCCAGAAGAGAGGGTAAACAGGAGTTTTAAAAGTCCATCCTTATTCCCCCCCCCTCCACACATCCCTCTGCTCCCATCTCTCCCTGCCATCTCTTCGTCTCTGCGCCCCCTCTGGCTCTTTTATCTGGAATTTCACTGGGTTGGCGTTTAGAGAAGGACCCTGAGGATTTATATGCTGGCTCCTCACTAACTCTTAATCTTTTGGGGGAGATAATAAGATCTAGCAATGACAAAGGACAGGCACTAGCTGTCCGGCTTTTAAAGAGGGGCCATGATTTTAAATGGTTTGTGCTTTGCTGATCTCTAAAGCTCGTTTTTATATTAGTCTGCTCCAGCCTAGACCTGGTATGTGTATTTATTGGTTCACATGCTTTGTTAGAGATTTATTTTCTTGTTTTTGTACCACTGTTGTTTTTTTGTTGTTTTTTTTGAGGAAAAAAACGGCCATTAAGTCTGTGATGCAATTAGATTAATGTTTTGTTGTTGACCACAGGTGTCAACCTTCATCATGATGTACAGAACGCACTGTCAGAGGATACTGGACACGGTTATTCGAGCCAACTTTGACGAGGTAAGGCATCTTGTGTTTTTTAGCATTATCTTTTAAAATCAGCTTCTCTTTTACCAGAAGTCCAAACAAAAAAGTGTGCTTGTATTTAACAAATTACTTTGTTCTGTATTCCTGAATGTCCTGGTGTTTCTTTCAGGTCCAGAGCTTCCTGCTGCACTTCTGGCAGGGCATGCCGCCCCACATGCTCCCTGTCCTCGGCTCCACCACGGTGGTGAACATAGTGGGTGTTTGTGACTCCATCCTCTACAAGGCCATCTCTGGGGTGCTGATGCCCACTGTCCTGCAAGCACTGCCTGATAGGTGAGTGGTGCTCTTACATTTACTCACAGTGTGCTCTTTACTGAGCTACTAAACATTTGTTTGTATTTGTGTGTGGTGCTGTACGCGCTGCAGCATTTAGATTACACTGCAGGGTTTTTCCCCTGAATATAAACACAATTTACTAAATTGTTAATAAAACATTAGTAAATGAGTTAGTTGTGGTGTTTAACTGTGATTGGCATCTGTAATGTTGCTGCTCTGCTCTGAATTCATTCATTTATTACTTCTCTTTTGTCCTGGTTCTTGGTATCTTCTCCTTCTTTTCCTTCCCTCTTTTTCCCCTCTTCTCCTTCCTCTCCATCTTCTGTCGGTGTTTGTCTTCTTCTTTCACGGCCTTGAAAATCCATTGTACTAATTTATAGGTTGAGTATTAGTGTTTGGCATTAAGTCTTCCGACAGCTCCTTAGCATGTCTTGTCAAATGATCTACGCCACATTTAAATTGTGACCACTGATTGGCTGCCTGGAAAAGTGCCCATCAATCACCTGGTGTGAAATTTCGAACAATATTTATGTATAAAAATGATGCAAAAGTTGCAGTCGCATTTTGTGCCAGCCTTACCTTGACAGGTCAAGGTCTAAAGCAGGGATTGAAGTTGAAAAGCTTTAAATTCTGGTCTGAGCTTCACAGTTTGGGAAAGAAAGCTATTTAAGAAGAAGTCGGTTATAGTTGACTCTTGTCAGTTAATCACTTCCATCAATTGTCTGGTTCCAGCTTCACAAATTGTGAGGATTTGTTCTTTTTGTTCTGTCACACATGAAAGAAACGTAATCAGTCTTCGTCAGCTGACTGATAAGTTTAGATATATAGATTTTCTGCGTCACTCACTGATTTAAATCATTCTGGGTTATTTATTCTTTTTATGTTTGTCCATCTTTTCCACAGTTTGACTCAGGTTATTCGAAAATTTGCCAAACAGCTCGACGAGTGGCTCAAAATAGCACTTCACGACCTTCCTGAAAATCTGAGGAATATCAAATTTGAACGTAAGTATGAAATTACTCTTAGAACTTACATTTCTTTTGTAAAAAAAGAATAGAAGAATAATAATAATCCGTTGCAGGAGTAATCACTTTTTTTCTCCTCTTTTCTGTTCCCAGTATCAAGGAGATTTTCACAGATTCTGAAGCGACAAACATCGTTAAACCATCTTTGTCAGGTACTTATCATGATCTGAATGTTTTTCTTTTTTAATAAAATCCATATGAACACACACACAGCTGATAAGCAACATGGGTATATTTGTGTTAGTAATATTGTTGATACATCTGTCCTCAGGCGTCGCGGACTGTAATAAACAGCGCTGACATCACCTTTCAAATGCTGGAGGACTGGAGGAATGTGGACCTGAACAGCATCACCAAGCAGACACTTTACACCATGGAGGACTCACAAGAGGAGCACAGGCAGCTTATTATCCATTGTAAGTGTATGCAGTTAAACACATCCAGCAGCACAGAGAATTACACTTAACTTCCACACAAACAACACACACCAAGGAACAATCATTCCCACGACCAGCAGAGTCAAAGCATTAATGATGGAGACCAAGAGGTTAAATAAGTTCAACCTGCTCTGAAACACCCTGTGGAGCATCTCCACTCGTCGTCACTGACGGGATCACAGGTCACAGATGCTGTCACAGGAAGATGCATCCAAGTCTGCAGCCATGTTGAATCCTGTGTAACGTCACGTTCTGCCTCCCGTCGTAGTGTATCAGGAGTTTGATCGTCTCCTGGAGGAGCAGTCGCCCATCGAAGCCTATATCGAGTGGCTGGACTCCATGGTGGACCGCTGTGTTGTCAAGGTCAGATTTCACTATTCTTCTTTGCATTTGTTTAGTAAATCAGCTGGGAAAACCTTTGCATGGATTAAATTTAATGTGTAACGATGATTTCTTTAATAATAATGATAATAACCTTAATGTATAGATACAAAGTGCTTAACTGTGCAAAAATAAAACCTGACAGAGTATAGAAGCAGAATGAAATCCAATAACTATTATAACATTCATTAAAGCAAACAAGACAGTGTAAGGAGGCTAAAGCTGCAATCATACTTTTTAGTGATTAAAAACCTAGCTCTCTTTGTGGATGCAAGAAAATGTTATGCATTAAAGTATTGCAGTATTTCATGGTGTGATACTCTATCAATTATTTGTTGCTTTGTATCTATATGTAAGTATTCTGGACAGTGGCTTTATGTTGTTTTAAAGCCTTCTGCTGCTTGTTTATGCATATCGGATAGTTATATTTACCTCTGAGGGAAAAAAATTGCAACATATCAAGTTGCTTATAGCATTGTAATATCATGATATAACATCTCATCCCCTGTATCAGGAGATGTATTCCATCACCAGATACAAAGCTCTATAGCTGTTTAATTTTGGCAGACAATTTAAACCGTGTTGGTAATTTCTACTAAATATTTGTGCACAGCAGCTCATTCTGTCCTTAAACAGACACCTGTGGCTTGAAGCCACTTGTTTCTGCATGTCTTTTTACACAGAGGCACTTAGGCTGCAATCCTCCCAGTTAATGATGTCTTCAAGCTTCCCATTTGCGTCCATTATGGCCAGATATGGGCTTGTAAAATTTGGTCACCCTGGCAACGTCTTGGACTGCCCAGACAATAGTTCAATAGGAAGGCGTGTCCCCGGGGGCAAATTAAATAGTTGACTTGTTGACATGTTTTTCGTTCCTGAGGGTTAAGCCCCAATACGGACCCAGGGGTTAATTCTGCCCCGGCATCTCCACCCTTCCCCCTCTTTTCTCATGGAAATGTTCTCTCTAGGTGGCAGGGAAGAGGCCCGGCTGCCTGAAGAAGGTGGCCCAACAGTTCCTGCTGATGTGGTCGTGTTTCGGTACCAGAGTCATCCGGGACATGACCCTCCACAGCGCGCCCAGTTTTGGTGAGCTGCTAATGCTTTGTCATCATTCCTGCAGCAGACAGGAAGTACACGCTGTTGATAGTGTGATACAGAATAGTTCTTTTGATGTTATTATTATTTTACTATGTCCAGCACAATGTGTTATGGAAACATTTTTTTTTTGTTTTTTGCTTCACTGATCTGATAAAGTATAGCAACTATTTTTACAAATTATGTATATATATGTATATATATATACATACATATATAGATATATGTAATATATTATATTATATACATATACATATTCATGAACCAGATAATTATTTTCATAATTAATTAATATGTAAATTATTTCCTCAATTAATCGAGTGAATTGCAAATTGAAAAATGCTGATCAGTGTTGACCAAACATGGAGATGAAGATGTTCTCCAATATCTTGTTTTGTCCACAAACCAAAATTATTTAGTTTTAATGATTTTCTTTGTTATACCAAAATTGACCAAAAAATTGACCAAAATTGACTGTTACGTTCCGAAATGATTAATTAATTGCTTCAATTTTATTATACAAATATACAATATAAATATTTCAGGATATCTGTGTACAAGAACTAATTATTCATAAGTGGAAATAAAATCAGAGAAAATGTCCTCTCTTTCCTGTACTTGCGCCCTGTGACCCTGTCTGTGAATATCAAAGACACAGCTGGTTGCGGTGTTTTGATAGAGCAGGTCTTCGTGCACAAACAGCTAATTAACAAAAGCCGACCCCCCTTTTCTCCCGATTTGTTTGCCTGTCTTTTCCATTTTATGACCGGTCAGTATTATACCCTGCTCCCCTGAATAGTCACAAGTGTTTATTATGCGCACGGCAGCGGCAGGGACCAGCACAATGGCACAATTGTGACACTCCCCCACATGCCAAGGTCTCATCTTCTGTGTGACCCCAAGGTCGACCGACATATTTCTGGCACTGATTCTGTGCATGGAAACAAGCGCACTTGCCTCTTTTTAATAGGGGCCGTGCTGTCAGTGCTGCAGGATGTGAAGTCATGAAACAGATGTTTGTAGGAATGCTTCCGAATTTTTTTTTCCCTCTTTAAATCTTTTTTTATGTCTCAGGATAAAGCAGTAGAAACTTAGTGTGTACACATATATATGTATATAAATCTATATATATATATATATATATATGTATATATATTTATATATATATACACACTTTGTGAATGATTCATAGAAAATGAATTTGATTTTACAACAGCAACTTTGAAACATTCCAAACAAACTATATTATGCCTTTTTTTTTTTAAAAGGTTACATGATTATGTCTGTTTGCAAACTTAAGTTAAGCTTAAAAATTACATAAAAACATCAAGTTTAACAAAATAATATTGTTGTTGAGAGAGCCAGGAGAGTTATTTTGCCATTTTCCGGGATTATACCAAATAAATTTAAATTCATCAAGGGATTAGGTTGAACATGAGTATAAAAGACTTTAAAACTGGAGTGAGGAGTGTATGCAAAAACAGTTCTGTTGGATAGAGGATTATATCCAGTGCTTTGACTTTATGGATGAGGAATGACTTCTGTATAAGATTATATCCCAGAGCATTTCATCGAGGCAATATATTCAAGTCATTCTCCTAATGAGCACTTCAGTCTCATGCACAGGAACTCCTGAAGATGCACAGGCTTCTTTTCCAGTTGAGTCTCCTGGTCACTGAAGTCACTGTGTTAATCACAGTTCATTTGACGTCACATCGTAGGGTTTGGATATTAATGACACTTTGATTTAACACTCTGTTCTCCTGTGTGTGTGTGTGTGTGTGTGTTTGTGTCAAGGCTCCTTCCACCTGATCCACCTCATGTTCGATGATTATGTGCTTTACCTGCTGGAGTCTCTGCACTGTCAGGAGAGAGCCAACGACCTCATGATGGCCATGAAGGGCGAGGGCAGCACAGGTGAGCTCACTGCCTGCACGTCAAATCAATAAGCACTGACTGTTCATCTGCAAAGAGTGATAATAACAATAATAATGCTTTTTCCATGAAAAGCCCTGTGTGGTAGTTTGCTGACAAATTGAGAATTAGCTGTTCCAATCATTTAAAATCATTTCATTTGCATTCAAGTTTTCCACTCCTTTTTAACACTTGTTGTACCAGACAACAATTAATTACCTAAATGAATGAGCATGTATTTCTTTATATACAGTTTTCATTTTTTATTTATATATTTTTTTCAAACGAGTCCTCTCTGTGCTCACTAAAATAAAAATATGTATGTATAAACATGTGTTAACTACTTCAAATGTCAAATTACCAAGATCTTAAGGAGCTTGGATTCAATAAATCTTCATTGTAATATTTCATGGACTCTCATACAAGTACAACATTTGAGAATAAATTAATTAATATGCAACACATAGCAACCGTGTGAGGGTCCAGTGTGTGAGAGTTAGTGACATCTAATGGATAAATCCACTCACCCTTCTCTTTCTCAAGCATGTCAGGGAACCACGGTGACCTTCACGTAACCGAAAAGTTGTTGTTTTCCACAAGCTGTCCATCAGCTGAAGAGGTTTCCAAAGATACAGCTGTTTTAAAGTATTATTTATCTAGTTTGTTAAAGTTTAGGTCATAGTCATGTAAGATATTGTAGAAACATGGTGGTGTAAGATTGTAGCTTCTATAGAGCACAACCCTTGTAGGGGAAAGTCGAATTCAAAGGCTACAAAAACCAAACAAATTTAAAATGATTGTACACTAATACCAAAGCAAACATGGGTAGTACAGTATTCAGTTTCTGTCAAGAAAGCCCTCCAAAATGTTACATACTTCACCTTTACCTTTTAGTAGTTGCGGTTGAAGGTTAAAAACATAATATTTCATTTTATTTAGCAACATTTTGTACATGTTTTATTTATGACATTTTTGAGTTTGAACTTCTCAGCAGTTAGTTCAGAACACAGCAACTCTCTACTGTTTGATTGTCTAACACTTTGTCTGCTTGCACCTTTAGCAGAGAGAGAGGAGGATTTCACGCAGACAGAAACCACTCCCACCTCTCCGTCCCCAGGATCCTATTCTCCTGCCCGCTCAGTCCACTCGGTGGGTATCTCCTCGACCAGCTCCCCCACAGCGGCCTTGTCCCCAGAGTACAGTGGAGTCACCACCACCACCACAGGTGAGGCACGCATCACTGTCACGCACACACACACACAAACACGAAGATTAAAGAAGCAGCGTGTAACAGGTTTCACTGCACATAGTTTCTCTGCGCCAACACATTTGTCTCTGTGTCTATATATGTGTCTACCAGGCGCTGTTCAGTCATATACCTGGTCCCTTACATACACAGTGACAACAGCAGGCGGTGCCACTCCAGAGGCCGGACAACAGCTGTCCTGTATGAGGAACAGCGCCCCAGTCCCTCCACCGTCCTCCGCACACCGGATGCCAGTCTACGCCCATAGAGAGGAGCATGGGTAATTATGATTTCTACATCAAATCACTTTGGAAATAACAGAATTTTGTTAAACAGTTACGTCCTTTTTGTTGTTGTTTTATTTTGAGCAGAATAAAGGACAGGTTTGGATGTCATTTTCTGGAGATGTAGCTTATCGTCCATGGGAGAAATTATTATTTTCTCAACACTGTGGGAAACTGAGCAGCCTTGATGTTTTGAGTGCTTCCTCTAGTTTCTAAATGCATTGCTCACTATATTCCAGGTACACTGGTAGTTACAACTATGGCAGCTATGCCAACCAGCATCCTCACTCCCTCCAGAGTCAGTACCCGAGTCTGACCCAGGAGTCCCCAATCCCAGGCCCCCTCCACTACTCCGCCTACCACCGCTCCTCTGCACAGGTCAGTCTCAGTCGATCCAAAAAATTGACTCAACTTCATTTAAAGGGAATGTAATTACTTGACAATCAATTATTGTAATCTTTATAACTGGGGACCCACTTTTTAAAAGCATATTTGTGCATCATATAAAGTTTCTTACTACTATTACTCACATTTCCATTTCACCTAATTGTATTTTGAAAACCTGACATTTCCAAGCAATAAATGTTTTATAAATAAATCGCAACTTTATTATTTATTTAATCAGGTGTTGTTTAATTGGAGTAGATGGCTGAACAAATAATGCCAATATGAATGATATATATGATTATATTATTATTATCAGAAACTCTCTTTTTTTGTATGAGAACATCATCGGATTTAGTGTCGCTCTGAGATGGAGATGCTGATGTGACAGCTAATGCCATGATAGATATGAATTTACTTTTTTGATGGTAATTTCCTGTGGAGGGCCCTCCAGCCTCCGCTGCCTTTACGGTGGGAGGAGATCAGCTGGGCCTCAGCGCTCACAGTGTTTCTTAAAGGCCTCGAATCACTTCTCTCAACACAGCGGAAGCAGAGGAGTGAAAGGTGGCTCAGCCCAGGCCAAGAGGGGCCCTGCTCTGTTTCTCCTCTGTCCAGCTCTCAATAGTCTCTTCATCTGTTTGAGTCGGTTGCCAAAGAGCAGGGCAGCGGGGCATTTATTAAAATATTGTTATTCAATGGTCTCTTTTCTGCTTGTGAACAAGAGGCAGCTAAGGCGTCTGTTCTGCTCTCTGACCTGCAGTGACTGTCTTTTTCCATGTCGTGATCCCCCATAATGGATTCAACTGTCTCTCTGTTTATATTTAGTTAGAAAAAGGAAAAGGGTCTTACTTCCACTTTTTTTTTTAAGATCGTTTGAGCTTAAATCAGGCACAATGCTGGAGCTTTGTCTGTGTGAGAAGTTAGAAATGGAGCTGACACCAACAGAAAACTTTATCAGATCCCCATCTGCCCAAAGTATTTTTGTCAGCAGGCAGATTTCTTATTGGCTGTTTGTGGTCTGTCACCATGGGTAACAGAAATAACACAGAAAAAAACACTTCTCCAGCTGATGTCTAATTGTCTTAAGTGGCTTAATTTTCTATTTTGACTGATCTGATACAACATGTGAAGCAATTTCCCCTGACAGGAAATTACTGTTGGCAGGGTTAGGTCACAGCTTGTGCCACAGAGGTTAGCATGGTATCAAATATAATATCAGCATGACAGTAACTTTCTCTCATGTCCTCTGCAAAAGCCCTTTCTACAGTGAAAATAGTGCATCTTATGTTTTATAAGCTAATTTACACTTATGTTTTGTTCTTTGATGTGTTTGGTTAAAGTTTAGGCTGGAAAACATTTCAATAATTATTGAGGAAGTAAATGTTAATTTTTTGATACTTCGTATCAGCTTTCCAGGAACAAAGCAGCCTGCAACGGTTAATTTCTGTCTCAAGTAAACTCCACCCAAAAAGCCCATAGGAATTTACTTAATATTAATGTTATTATTATTATTATTATTATTATTATTGTTGTTATTATTATTGTTATTCTTATTATTATTAGTAGTAGTAGTAGTATTGTTGTTATTATTATTATTATTATTATTATTATTGTTGTTGTTGTTATTAATAATAATAATAATAATAATAATAATAATAATAATAATAATAATAATGATGATGCTGATGATGATGATAACAATAATAATAATAGCCATATTATTATTGTTGTTGTTGTTGTTATGATGGTTATTATTAACCATAATAGTAATTATTATTATTATAATAAATTATAGTTATTATTATTAACCATAACAATAATAACCATAATAATAATAAACTATTAATTTAATTCTGACAAAAAATAAAGCAATACCATCTTTGGAGGGATAACATGCCAACTATTTCTTCAAAGCCAAGCTAAGCTAAGGTAGCTGGCTACTTGGTGTAACTTCACATTTAACAGACAGATTTTAAGAGTGATTTTGATCTTCAGACAGTGAATAAGGGTGTTTTAATGATAGGAAGGAAACACTTTGTGTTGTCTTTTAGTTTGGGGGTGGTCAGACTCAGGAGGTGTGTGGGACCTCGGTATTTCTAGAAAAGTAGTAGTAGTTACATTTATTCAATAGAGTGGTTGATGGTTGGTATCAGCCTGTCAGAGCCTGGTTGCAGGTGATATCTGTAAATATTCTTTTGCAAAACATTTCTCAAGGCTTCAAAATGGGAGTTCAGATTCAGTGACGTCATTTGGAGTGGCCTCTCGGTCTCTTCCGCCTTTTGTTATAATGACGTGTGCTGGTTTGAAATGATAGTAGATATAATTTCTGAGTTGATGATGATGACATGTGATGTCTGTCTTTGTTGACCAAACCAGTTAAAACCCAAAGATGTTTCATGTGGTAATATGTAATCAAGGCAATAATCATCAGATTTATTGCCAATTTTGTGGTTTCAGCCTTGTTCTTATTATTGTCCATGTCCTTCTTTCCTGAATGATCCCTCACCTCTACCTTATCTCCTCTTGTCCTCCACAGTACCAGCTCAATGGCCAGATGTCTCGGATGGAGCCTTGCTTGATGAGCGGCACTCCTCGGCTGCACTCTTCACCTGTGGCCACTCGGTGGCCAGATGTATCGCCAGTTAACAGCTGTTACACTAGTCCACCTATGCATTCATCCCGCTATGCCACCTCTGGGGACATGTACTCCCCGCTGGGCCCACGCAGAAACTCAGAGTATGAACACTCACAGCATTTCCCTGGCTTTGCCTATATCAACGGAGAGGCCACCACAGGATGGGCTAAATAGAACAAACTCTGGGACTGCCAACCTGATGAATGCAAAGCCTCTGAACTCCTCCAATCAAGTTCATGAAGATGGAGCAGAGAGTGGAGAGTATCAATGCAAGGTGAAAGGAATCATGGTATGGACATACAGACAATTTGAAAAGACTGGTTATGTAAATCACGCCGATGATTGCAGTATAATATTTTAAAGGATCTCTTTAACGGTTTGATGGAAGAAAAATATGAAATCATTCAGAAAACTTGCAGCAAAATCATTTAAAGAGTGCAATGCTGCTGCTGCCAAGCTGTGCCTTTGTTCTTAGGAATGTACACCTCTGCCAGAGTTTCCCCTCATCAGTCTCACAAGTCACTGCACACATCATCCCACCCACTGTGGGTCAGCGACGTCAGGGACTGATGGATCAGAGCGCTGTAGGCTGTTACTGACGCCAGTACAATCTCGGTGACACCACTGTCTCTCGTTTCTCAGCACTGTGCAGCGTCTCGTCACGAACTCACTGCAGCAGATAAAGCAGAGTCTGCTGCAGGATGAAGATGAGCTTGCACTGCCTTACCGTCCGTTATCCTGGGACAACAGTTACAAACAGGTGACAGAAGTTATAAAATCACAGAAGACCTTGATCGTTGTCTTTATGTTGGATATTGTTTGAACGCTGTGACTCAAAAAACAACTGTGAGTGTATTTTGTTGCAAGATTTTCAGCTGTTTTCCTGTGACACTATTATATATACACTACACTATAACTTTGTGACATGGTTTATCCTTTATTGTTCTCTGTTTTGTTTTGTATGGTTAGTAATGGACGCATTAACCTAGGGTTGTGTGTTTTATAATGCACTCAAAGCTACTGAGGACCTATTACCCTGTGGGTATTTATATAAGAAAATGGGGAAATATCAAAGTGTACAGTAACATGAAGTCTAGTCACTTTTTCTGTAAATAAAAGCACTGAAAAGCATTTGTGGTCACGTTGAAACTGATGTGTATGTGGGGAAAAAGTTGCCACACAAATACAGTAATTTCACAATCTACACACGGTTGTCTTTGTCAAATTGTTGTCTTTCTGTATTCTGTTTCAAAATTGTTAATATATTATTTCATCATTTTAATAATCTTAGTCGTTGTTGGCACTGGAGTAAAATGTTTAATTCCATTATTTTTCGTTTTAAATTCATGAATGATTGAAAATAAGATGGTTGTAATATATTTTAATTTAGGTATTTTAAAGTACATTTAACTTATTTCTAAAATGTTGATTTTTTTTCTCATCCCTAAGCTGATTTTTTTTTTTTTTTACTTCTCTCGGCTACACTTTGGGGGGGTTGGGCCAATGGCACAGGGGCCACACTGCAGAAAGAATTACATTTCAATAGAGAGAATGTCCTGCTGTGCTGGGGTCATTGTACCTCAGTCCTGTAACCTTTGACCTCTGACCCCTGCTAAGGTTTGTATTTATTGGAACATATATCCTGTGTGTTCGCTTTCATTCTGTTGGATTCACGGCTGGGACTTTGAAAACAGAAAACGTGTTAACGCCAACCACAAAAAAAAAGAAGCTGCCTTCTTTGTGATTTAATCACCTGACCTGTGTGTCAGTGTCAATATCCGCTGAGGATTTCACAGGAAGATTGGTGAGTGTGGTTGTGCAGGAGGACACTGCTGAAACAGTGGTCATAACAAATGCCTCCATTTTAAATAAAATAGGTACAGTATGTGTTAAAGAAAATGTTTAAAATAATGTGTTTTCTTGTTCTTATAGTTAAATTCACTGTACATTCATTGTATTTATAAATGGGCATTTGCATAAATCACACCCTGTGGTGCATTGTCCATAATAAAATAATATCTCCAGGGCCAGACTGCAGTCTGTAGTAACATTTATTAGGAAATATACTGTATATCTTACATCACAATGTAGCATCTGCATAGAAACTACTGAGGTCCAAACAACGGGAATAAATCATGATCACACCCAAATGGACAGTGATTCACCAAAGTAAGTATAGGAATACTTTTTTCCATCAACAAGTGCCTCCAGCAGGTCTGAACCAATGTAGCTGCATCACTGTTTTCTATTATACAATTTTATATTTTCTGTAAGATATTTAATATAAAATATCTGCAGCACAGTTATTTATTTTATGCAGATGACAATAGTCTAACTTCAGGTGCAGAGTTGAAACAAGTGGAAGGAGTGGGGTTTGTTTATTGGCACTGGCTCACAGTAATGGACAGATCCTGCTAACAGTGAGAAAGACAAACTGAAAACCTACACCTGTGTTTTTTACATTTAATATAAACTTTTTTAATTACACGACATGAGCCAGCAAGTCAATAAATCCTTACCATTCTCATGTTCCTGTGTTGATAAACATGTCTTTTATACATTGCCTAAGTTAAATATTTATTAAAGCATGTCTAGATGTTTATATGTTGTTTTATTACTCATTCATTTTATCTCTTTGAATGACATACAGTAGGGAAGACATAACCCAGTGATTAGTGTGACATCTTTGTGTAAAATAATTATGAGACAGCAGCTTGTGGTCAGTAATGTTCAGTAAGACAACTTCTATGTAGCTTATTCCTCTTTTGTAAGTTGCTTTGGATAAAAGCATCTGCTAAATGCTCAGATGTAAATGTAATCTGATGACCAGTTTTTGTAAATAAAAGTAAATAAAAAGCATCCTATGCATTTATTTTAGAAAGAAGAAATCAGTGGCTGATGGTGGTAATTATAAGTCTGGAGGTGGAAAGAGCATTAAGTATTTAGGTGCAGTGTTTATGCTGCAATGAGAACTTTTTTATGGCTATGAATATATTGATTTGAAGTGTTCATTAATATTAATTAAGGGCGTGAGCATTTTCATTGGTGTAATAAATAAACTGCAGTATTAAAGAAAAAAATTAAATATCACATATTGTGTAGCAGAATGTTACATGTTGATTCATGTAATTCATAAAATATTGTAGTAACAGAGGTTTTTCCCTGTTGACAACCCCTCCCTTCCTCTCTCCCCCTCCCTTCCTCTCACGCTAGCTGCGCTGCACAACATTCACCGGTGTCGTCCAAACCAAGTTGCCTCTCACGCTAATATTTTTCATTATGGATTTGAATAATATGCTGTCGCAGCTTGAAACGACCAACGCAGAGGAGGTCGAGCAGCTCCTGCGTCAGTATAATCGAGAGGTGAGTCGCGACTCTGCTGTGCTTTTTGTAAAAACGTCAACCAAAACAAACGCCGCCGCTAACGTTAGCTAGTTAGCCCGACGGCTATGCTAGCTTTGAGTTAGCTAAACATCATGTTAGCCACCCAAACTGATGTCAGCTCACGGTTAATATTGTTACGTTAAATATCACCACACGCCCTAAAGCTGTAACTACTATCAACATTAACATGCCGTTTATAACACACGGCTCTGTTGGTGATGCTAATGCTCCCTGCTGTCAATCTGAAAGTGCACCTGAACTGTAATTTTAAAGGTAATAGTCGTATAAAATGCGACAATGTTTTGACACCGCATAGACACCTTTGCTAAAAAAGGTAAGTGACGTGACCCGGAAGTACCTCCGTGACAGCCATTATAAAGAACTGTTTTTTTATTTTTGTTCACACCATATTTAAATATGCAAACAACATGGCACTCAGAACACTTTTGAGCAGTGTTTCTCAATCCTGGTCCTCGGGATCCACTGCCCCGGCTGCATGATTTAGATGTTGCCCTTCTCCAACACACCTGATTCAAATGAATGAGTCGTTGCTGATCATTTAAATCAGGTGTATTGGAGCAGACAAACCTTTTAAAACATGAAGGGCAGTGGGTTCCTAGGACCAGGATTGAGAAACACTGCTTTAGAAAATAGAAAGGAATAGGCACAACATGTTAGTATTGTTATTGTTATTAATAATATATTATTATCATTAAGGACAAGGCAAAGGACAGCAACATAAATCAACAAATAATAATGGATTCATTTAGCCAAAGCAAGAGCATATTTGTGTATCTCCTTTTAGCATAGGATACACCATAGTTTGCAAAAGGAAAGGAAGCAACGCTGCCCCACAATCCAAAGCAGCAGCAAGAGAAATAGCTGTTGCCATAGTCATGTTTGTCAATTCAATTTTGTGACTGTGGTGTGTTTTCAATCACAGTGGTGGGGTTATGTTTTTTGTTTTGTTCACATTTATATCACCTGCATGGGACAAAGTGTTTGTATTGTGCTTTTTGATCATTTTCAAACCATTGCAGTTTCATCACAGCAGATCAACATCGTTAAAGTCCACTGTTGCATAATTAAAAAATAGTGGGGGTTTTTGGTAGCCTTAGAATAAGTCTCTTTAATTTCTTACATGTACTTTAGGCAAGGGTCATGTTTTAATGACGTCCACCATCATGTTTCTACAGTCGAGCCAGACCATGTATTTTGGGAAGTGGAAGCTTAGCTATCAAACATGGCAGAATGACACATAAACCTAATGTATAAACCAATTTTAAAATAGCTAGTATCTATGTGTCTATCTATCTATATATATATATATATATATACATATATATATATGTACATATATTTTTTTTTGTATATATACTGTATCTGTATCTGCAGTCTCACCAGTAGATGTCACTAATTATTACACGCTGTACCTTTTAACATAGCGATTATCTTTTCCTCAGTCATCATGAATTCTCCCACATCTTTGATTGACCATGAAAATTTTTCCATTGTGGTCAAGTTATTATTTATTTATTTATTTATTTATTATACATCATTTATTTTCTGAAATATTTGGAACACACATAGGTTCCATAGGTTACTTTGGTTTCTGATTAAAATTGTCAAGTGGTTGAAGCGATACATGTTTTGTGTTGTGGTAAACATTTGTAAAAATTAATTCTTGATTTGTTTGTCAACAATGAACATCATTTCTGTTTCAGAACAGTCGCATTTTTGCTTTTGATCCAAAGGAAGAAGCCCTGCGAAGTGTAAGCACTTTTTCTATCTAAGCTTTTTTTTTGCTTTTTTTTTATTATTGTGTTGTTTGCTGTAATGCCAGTGTTGTTATGCCTGTATCATTGCAGAAGCTGTGCCAGAATGTGTTATCAGTACTTGGGGGACAGGTGCAGCCCAGCTGTCAGAGGACATGTCTGGAAACTCTACGCATCCTGTCCAGAGACAAGAGTGTCCTCGCACCTGTAGCCACCAGGGAAGGCATGTTGACTCTGGGAGGGATGGCAAGGCTTCATGATAGAGAGGAAGGAGGTGACAATCAGAGAGTCTCTGAGGAAGACACACAGTCAGAGGAGGAAGAGCGGGTGGTGGTGGAGGCCTTGAAGTGCCTATGCAACGTGGTTTACAACAGTCCTGCTGCTCAGCGTGTCAGCATAGAAGTGCAGCTGGCCCACGGCCTGTGTGCCAGCCTGCGTACGGCCCGCACATGGCACCATGAGGTGGGCCTGTTCACTCTGCGCCTTCTCTTCCTGCTGTCTGCCCTGCAGGCTGATGTAAGAGGAATTTTGAGGAGAGAATGCCATGCAGTGAGACTACTGACAGAGGTCCTGGAGCACATCCTAGATGTGCGCTGGGTAGGCCCCTATGAAGTTGCCTGTCCAGATTCACAGGCCCTGTCCATGCCTGCAGAAGACAATGAGCGAGCAATGGAAGCACTCAAGGCCTTGTTCAACCTTACTCTATCTGTCTCTGGTGAGGTGAGTTTGTTGTGAGCTGTGAGAGTGTATAATTTAGGGTTTGTACTATGATGGTGTAAGACACCCATCTCGTGAGATTAGTAGATGCAAACATACAAAATATTTCTGGCTACTTATGGATTAGGCTTTCCCACAACCACAAAGATTATGCATCCATTCATCACCACAGCCAGTCATGTTTGTCCTTAACCATTTGTCCTAAATGACATCATTCTGAGAAATACACTTACCTCTCACTGCTGATTTACTGTCTGTAACACTAGTCAGACAAACACATCAGCTGAATCCGTGTTATGTATATGTGACATAAAGTGGAGCAACATGTTTAAATCAACTTTATTTAAAAATTATTCAGTTCATACACAAACTATTCACTATAATAACATGTGGCCAGGGTGGCACTTAAAAATAAGTAAAAAAGTAACCTAATTTTTGCATTTATACATTACACACTGACTCTCTCTTAATAGCTAGTCTGTCATTTTTCTCTGAAACACTTTATATGTTATTTGTTGAAATCCTCCTTGTGTTTGGAGTCTCGCGGGGAAAACAATCCATTGTTGTAAGAGACTAGGAAAGCTCAATCAATCAAACTATAATCAATCATGTAGGCTGGACAGTTAGTTACAGTTACATCAGATAATACATTTGGTCTAATTTATTTATTAGAGTATTGCATGGGCTACAGACACCAGATATTCTCAAACTTTACTTATAAATGGTGTGATCAGGACATGAAAATCATTTCAACAAATAAGATCAAGTGTTTTTGAAAACAATTATGGACTATAATTTCAACAGGCTATACATAGAATACAAGCTGTATTTGTGATTTGCTTGAGGACAATGTGTGAGCAATGACTGTGATTTTTGTTTGTTAATGTGCCTAATTGCCACAGTTGAATTTAGAAAATTGGTAACTATATCTATATATCAAACTTGTACAATACATGTGTACTCTGCTTTTATGGCCTTTTTAAAATGGCTGTGATGCTTCTTTAAATCTTCAAATTTCTATTTCCTGCCGTTCTGAACAACAAAACAGTGTTTTTGATATTAGTGTTTTTGCACATCTTTTTTTATTGGACAGAAGGATGACCACCAGTTCCGGCTAATCACTGCCATCCTGCGCCACCTGTTGATGCTGAAGACTGAGACAGAGGAGAAAACCGAGGAAGCACACAGGTAGGAGCGCGTTCTGCACTTTATGACACAAAAGACGAGACAAGCAGTTCGACACATTTCCCTTTAATTTGATTTAAACAAAAAAATTCTTTAATCACATAGTGGACACTTGAGCTTCCGTGCTCTACGTGGATCAAGTTATTTTACTGAGTAAATCTGAGTTAAATTTTAAATTAAGACTATTAGCTAAAAGCATTGTACTTCTTTGAAGCCTCATTCAGTGTATCTTGGAAATGATTGTTGCTGTATACTGGATATTGCAGCTGTATTTTAGTCAGTGCAATAATTATTATTGTCCCTGCTGTAGCTCCTTCTGAAAAACTGTGATTTTCACAATAGGTTTACTATAATTAAAAGATCTTTTTTATCTGCAGCCATGCTGTTAACTTGCTGAACAACATGCCAGCCTCCTGCCTCGACGTGTTAATCGATGTGCCTGTCCAAGGAGGACATGAGAACTATGGTGGCAAAAACATGGATGCAATCCAGGTGTTAATAGATTTCATGGGGAAAAGGATTGACAAGGTAAAATTCCTCCTCTGCATCGGTTAGACAGAGGACTGCAGTGTAAACAGTGAATGTTTGCTGCTTACATGTCCAATATGCTGTATGTGCTCTTGTGTCCTAAGTTACAGTGCAAGTGTAGCAGAATCAAGCATCAGATTTTATTGAGAGTATAGAACATAACATCATTAATCTACTAATCACAGTGCAGCGAACCATTGTGATGTGGTTACAAGCCTGTGAGGTTAGTGTTATGACCTGGGGTTGCTTCAGGTCTAGGTTCAGCAAATGCATGTGTTCAAAAAGATGCCAGTACCAGGACTCATAAGGCTCATATTGTGAAAGAACTGCTGTGAAAGCGTGATTCATTATTTACACTAATGGATTAGCCCATTTCAGAATCTTTGGGATGACCTGAGGGAACGCAACACAGTGGTCCAACATCATCACAAACACAAGATCTTGGAAAAAAATGAATGCAACTTAAATAATGTCAACATAATAAATGTTGACTTTTGATAAGCTTATTAAACAAAAGTGTACCATAATCACGTAATCTATGACAAAAGTGTACCGTAATCAGGCTGAAGGTGGTCCAACAAAATATGTGAGTGTGTACAAATGAGAAATATTTTTTTCATAAATAACAGAAACTATTAGGAGAGAGACGTAGTGACGCTTTTTTGTGTATTGTGTCTTCAGCTCTTCATCTACCTTGTAGCTGTCCCTCACCTCTTTGTCCCTCCTATCACCTATGTGTGCAAGACTGGTTGGCATTTATCCTGTACTTCAACTCATGTAGCATGTGAAGTTTTTGTGGTGTTTGTCACTCCAAGCAGGGTTCCAACTACAAAGAGGGGCTGACACCAGTGCTTAGCCTTTTAACAGAAGGATCCAGACACCACAGAGAGATCCGCAGATTTATCAAAGCTCAGGTACAGTAACTGCCGACAGACTCGCGCTGTTCAAGTTGCCTCTGTAATATAGAAGGAAGGGGTCTGCATTGCTTAAGTGCTAAAATAGTTGTCTTTTGTAAATCTTGTTTTAGGCTACCTCTATACTCCTAGATTTTCATTTGTTAACAGGGTTTTAAGACTAAAAACTATCTGTGTCCACACAGTTTTTAGCTCTGTATTGAAGTAATTCATATCCAAACTAAGCTACTGAAAACCCTATAGAATGTGACCATTTTTGTCACAGTACACTAGTATAGACAGGAAATTGATTCAGTCCTCTTATTACTTATTCTAACGAGAAACAATTGTGATGAAAGATCGAGGACATGGAAGGCAAAGGATTTGCTCAGGGAGCTTTTTGTTCACAGCTGATTGTCAAGTTGGGGCCGATAAGAATGAGTCAGGAAGTGAAACCTGGTAACTGTGTCAACATTTTCAAAACACAGTCCCAGATTTTTCGAAATTCTCTATTTTCAGGGCACAAAAACACAGTGTAAGACTGGATGGCAGGCGCATCAGGAGTTATGTGTTTTTAAATGAAAACAGCTTTGTGTGTCTGTCGCCTTAGTCATGACAGAATAACAATAATCTTAACTCTTGTATATGTCTTTGATTTTAGGTACTCCCTCCACTGAAAGATGTGAAGATCCGGCCAGAGATTGGCACCACCACCAGAAACAAGTTGGTTCGCCTGATGACTCATGTGGACATGGGCGTGAAGCAGACCGCTGCAGAGTTTCTCTTCGTTCTCTGCAAAGAGAGTGGTAAGAGGGCACAAGCAGCTGGCGGGTCAAGGCAGGACACATAAGAGTGTGGTTTAGTTTAGACCGGATCACTAAGGATGGACCCCATTCATACCAGGTGTGAAAGGGGTCCATTCTTAGTGATCCGGTCCAAATTGCTGTAAGCACAGGTCTGAATGTTCGGATCATATGTGGTCACAGGAGATTTTAAAGCCAGGTCTGAACTGTCCTACCTCAGTGGTGACAGATGTTAATACCAGCCCATAGATTCTTAACACCTGCATAAATAAAACTACAGCTTGGCTAAACCTCACCCACTCTTTGTGTGGTGATAATGGTATCCTGTTTCAGTGGACAACCTGTTGAAGTACACGGGATATGGAAATGCAGCAGGACTCCTGGTGGCTCGAGGACTTCTTTCAGGAGGAAGAGGAGAGACGCAGTACTCTGAAGATGAAGACTCAGACACCGAAGAATATAAGAGTGCCAAACCATTGTGAGTAAATAGACCGAGGCTCAGAATAAAGCTTTAACATGATGTCTGATTTTTTTCTTAAATCATTTTGTTAAGTTAGTACACAGGCGCACGTTGAGCTTGCTCATCTGCTTATTTGCAGCATCAACCCCATCACTGGTCATGTGGAAGAGCCCATGCCAAACCCCATTGAAGAGATGACGGAGGAGCAGAAGGAATACGAGGCTCAGAAACTGGTCAACATGTTAGACAAGCTGTCAAGGTAAAATATCTTTGTTATAGGCACATAAACGGAATGTTTTGCATTGTTTTGCATTGTTCATAGGAATGTAAAGGTCATGTAGGTTTCACAATATTGTAAGGGAAAAAAGGGATGATGCTGTTGTGGGAGAACGACAGAGACCATGCTGACCATCGTCATTTGCACTTGTTGCCTCTAGAGATCTAGAATTATTCAAATGGCAGACACTAGTGGTGGTGGGGATGGAGAACAGCATTATTTTTTAAATTGTGGATGTTACAGTTGCTTTTGGATCGGACATGCCGGATTATTTCAGTTTCCTCATGTTAAGAAATGAGAAAAGGCGATATGTAGGCCAATCAAGTAATATGAGCAGACACTTGGTAAATCATCAATCCCTAAATATATTATCAAAGACCTATGAGCGTTTCCTGTAATGGACAACAAAGACTTCAGAAGGTCAGTAAACCGGTTTGAGGCAAAGTATAAAATCCTTTTAAAGACAAACTTGGGTCTAACACTAATACCAGCTCTGTACAAAGAGACAAAAGCTTAAGTTATACAGCGACTGAAGCGATCGGAGAACATCTCAGCCACCACAGATAGGTATATCTCACCAGGTTGCCATGTTTGCTGTTGATGGTTTGTTGATACATGAGGATGGAGGGAATGTGTGTGACAGAAAATTTAACAGAAGAAATTCACGTTTCCTGGTTGGAAACGAAAAACGTGACACAAAGAATGATTTAATGATCCATTATGTTTCCTTTGCAAAGGCTCGACTAACGTGCTAAACTTTTCCTCTCTGAACAATTGTTGCTCCCCCTGCTCAAATTATTCATATTACTTATTGTTGTCTGCGCAAAGGCCCTTTTGGAGTCTGACCTTTCCTTGGCAAAGAGAGGCTAACGTTAGTCAAGCACAATGTCTTTTAGAAGAGTAACAGTGAGCTCGCTCCCTGCCAACTGATTCATCAGAGGAAGAATCTCTTGCCATTAGCTGCAGCTTCAATTAGACCCAGACTTCCAACACGCCACAGTATTCAGCTGGAGTAAATGGAAGCTGCTGGGACGCGGCTGCAACATCATTACCTCTTCTCCATTAATTATCACCTAATTGGCACACAGTCAGCTTTGTCGGCCCTCGTTCCCTTTGTGTGCCACATTCAGGTTTTTAAAAAAACACACATGTCCTGACTTTATTCTTCTCATTCTGAGAAGCCAGACTGACGGTGGACTGAGACAGAGGTACAACGAGACAAAGCAATTTGGGTGGAACGTGGGTGAAGAGGAAAAGCCACGAGGGAACAAATGTGCAGACAGAAGAAAGCTGACCTCCTCATTGTCCAACCAAAGAGTGGGTTGAGCTGTAATGAGGCACGTGTGTACCAGAAGAGGAAGATTCCTTTATCTGAGACTGTATCCTCTTTCTTCTCTCTTCCTCTGTGGAGGAGATTAAAGATTTGGTGATGACCGAGAGGTGCTTCGTCATTGCACTCACCGCTCTAAGGAGATAGCTCAAAGCCCTACAAGAATGTGC
Source organism: Solea senegalensis (assembly GCF_019176455.1). Taxonomy (NCBI): domain Eukaryota; kingdom Metazoa; phylum Chordata; class Actinopteri; order Pleuronectiformes; family Soleidae; genus Solea; species Solea senegalensis. The sequence goes on from NC_058030.1 coordinate 20,148,960, forward strand.
TCTCCTAACTGCTTAACTGATCCTCCAATTAGCACATATTCTACACCTACACCCACCCTCCCTCACATCTGCCAGACTCCCGGTCCTGACACTGATGAGCAGCAGATGAGAGGGTTCTTTTTTTGCTCTAATTGGTAGAGATGATGCTACATGTTTTTGTTTGTTGTGTCTCGTTGGTCCTCATTATTACTGACTGTGACCAGTGACACAAGGCTGTAAACTTTCTGCAGCAATGGAAAGATGTGACTTGGGGATGTACTGTAAAACAAGCAAAACTATCAGGCCTGACTGAGGGAGTGTTGGTGTGTGCAGGGTGCAGGCTTGGCCTGGTGTTTTGAGCAGAGAAGACCAGCACAGTGTTCCTGTTGCCTCCATCAGTCTTACCAAAAAAACAAACCACTTCCCGTGTGCAGAGTGGCAGTGTCGCTGGGCAACACAAGCTTTATTGAGAAACAGAAAATACGTTTTTTAAATGTCAATATCTGCAGAATTTGCCCCTGAAGATTCTCCAGCCAGCTCCCTGGTTTAATCTCTGGTTTATGTCTGAGTGAGTGAAGGTAAAAAACACTCCTGAGGATCCACAGTGAGTGGATGTGAATGTGAGTGTACTTCTACCCGAACGCCTAAGCCCCCAGAAGATTCTCCTGCTGTGTTTGTGATATGGAAATGGTAAACTCCAGAGAACGACTGCACCCAGATCTCCACAAATGACCCCGAGTTCATGTGTGAAAACGAGCTATAATGATGGCTTTCACTTGTACATCTTTACTGTCTTACATCCAGGACTTGAGGACCCTCACTCAACGTCCCGCGCCCCACCCCCACCCCCGACCGGCCCTTGTTGGGGCATCCCCTTTCCCTGTCGGCCCTCACCCCCGCCTCCTCTTCTGTAGGAGTTTAATTACAGGATCAGCACTCAGACTAATCTCCTCAAAGCCACGGCTGCCCCTTCATACTAATCCAATTATAGCTGCACTTTTGTCACCACTCCCTCTCTCATGATTTGTCATCAGAGATTTAAAGAGCATCATTTTCAATCATTTCAAAGATCCACAACACAAATGGACTTTCGGTCTTCTGGTCTTTTCTACTGATTCCTACAAATGAATATAACATATCCTGATAATGACAAGTTACTACAATGCTGTAGTGTGTATTTTCTGAATATTCACACAATGCTGATAAAGCCTCTCTGCTCCATGTGACTCAATAAAGTGGTGTTTCGAGTTTGTGTTGCCTGCGCTAAACACAGGAAGTGATTAATTTTGATTTTAAGTGTTCAATGTCTGATGTTGTTTTTGCTCTTGTGTCTCCAGGCAGAACCTGATTCGGCCCATGGGTGTCAGGCCAGACGGGAAGCTAGCACCCCTGGAAGAAACACTCTGTGATCTACCCGAAGACAACTCAGACTCTGACTCTGACTAGTGCTCTGTACACTGACGCCACATTTTCCACAAGCCCACCAGGTCAACCCACCTAAAGCTGTGTCCCATTTCGAGGGCTGGATCCTGTGAAGGATGGGGAAAGGTGGGTCCTTCAGAGTTAGCTAAAACACCCAAATCGAAAACAGAGTCTTAAAAAAACAAAAAAAAACAACCCACAAAAACCAGCAGGTGCCGGATCAGAATAGTGCTGCAGTGATGGTTCCCTGCAAAGTAGTCTAAGACAACTGATAGTGGATAATCTGTTTTACACACACTCTCGCAGAAGTTCAGACAGAGGACTGTGGCTCCTCCCTTCAATTGACTAAATCTATTTTATGCCGATTATTTGATCCTTCACAGTTCTACTTTTTATTGGTAAATACATCTTTGTAACTTCTACTTGTCTGTATGTTTATATCTGACATCTGTTACCTACATCAGTGCTTTCTTCCTTCAACGAATCAGTAACTGATGACCACTCGCATTGAAAACTAAAAGCTAAAAGTGATGTGGTGATATGCATCACATTAAACATGACTCGGATGCAGTGGATTGTGAGATAGTAGTAGCTGCGAAGAAGCGTTCCCTCTTGTCTGCCTTTTTCAGAGAATGCGTTGAAGCGATGCAGTTCTTGTCGATCTGATGTTTTCAGTCTTGCTAATGCAGCTTGTGATGATCCAGCCCTGAGTTGGGACTTTAGGGGTCTGTTGCTACCGTAAGCCATTCTCCACAGTGGAAGTGGACTTTAAAAGTGCGATACACTGTAATGCAAAGGCCTTTGTGGTTAACTGTTGCACCTTCCTCATTCACTTTCCTGCTCCAGAAGGTTGTGAGAGGTTGAAAACACTCATGTTTGCTAAAAGTGTAGTTAGATCTAAATTATCATTCCTTCACCGTTGTTTTTTTTCTATTTCTGCCACATGTTTTGTCCACTGTTTTTACTACTAGATAATCCAAGTGCACATTATCAACACACATGTAAACGTGACGTTGGCCTGTCCAGATCGGACCAGTGTTGATGTATATTTAGAAATCAGGCAGTGCCAGTGTGAAGAGTTTGACCTCGTAGCTCACAGTGAGTCTGTATTTATTTGTGTAATTTTCATGAATGCTGCACATCAGTTAGTTGCCAAGGAAACTTTCAGGATTCAGTCGGCTCTCACTTATTTCACTGGACGGTAGTTTGGCAAAACTCCCTTTTGATTCAAAAATGAACTTTAAAATGAATGGATGCTACGTTCTCTGGTGATGGACGACGGTAAAGCTGTTGTCAGACTTTTGTGGACTCTTGACAAAGAAATGTTAAAATTGAAATGATTTTATCTACATTTCTTTTTCTCCTCTGTCAAATCTGCATGATGTTAACTCTATTCACAGTAATGTGATTTGTTTTCTACATTTAAATATTTGCTAATTTTATAAAAAAAAATCTATTTTAGTCCATGTATGAACTGGATAACAATTCTTTGTGCTAGTGGAGTTTTTTATTAAATGTATAAAACACTTCCACTTGTGAAGTTGAGTGCATGGCAGATGCAACAGATTTGGACTTTGAACTCCCTATTCCTTTAGATTTCTTATACATTTGTGGCAAAGGGAAAGAAAAATAAACACTCTAATCCAGAGGAATTTAACTTAAACAAGAGAAAACAAGTCATTATTTGAGGATTCTGTGAAAGCTCCGCTCTGAATCACCACTACTGCCTCCTCACAAACATTAATAGAGATCATTTAGGAATCAAATGAGTGGGAAAAACCAACATAAGTGTCTTAGTAAGATGATGAAGCCTGCATGAGCTGTTAAATCAGCTTTACTGCACCATGTCATGAGTTCAGCAGTTCTGGCTGTAAAGGCCATAGCACAAGTCACATTCTCTCCTAATCAAACCATTCAGTGGCCATTTTGCTTTCTTCTTTTCTTCAGGTTTAGTTTGTGTCGTTTCTGTGAATCTGTTTCTTTTCACGCATGTAAATACCATATTTTCCTGCATCATCATTATTGTTATTATTATTATTGTTGTGGGAAAACAAAAGTGCATGTTCACATTCTCTCCATCTGCAAAGTCTATGTTATGAAAATTGTTTTGTTCTTTTTGCACATTGTTAAACTGTAAATAGCACTGCTCTTATAGTGAGGCGTCTAATGAAAAGTAAATAAAGTGAAGGAGAATATTTGTCGTTCTTTGACTTCCACAAGGGCACAAATGACTCCAAAAAAAACAATTTTATTAAATATTGTTTAAAATACAGTTATGTGCTGAGATAAAACATGAACAAGTTGTTGACGTATAAGAAAACAGTGTTTACAGGAGCATCGTCGTTTACTAGTGTGGTGGATGGACCCTCATCCACCAAATAAGTGCTTTAAATATGGCTGCAGACCTTTTATAATAGTGAACATCAAACATCCAAGATGAAGAGGTAAAAACAACCTGGTGAGAAATTGGTCTTAGTGTGAACTAAAGAGGAAACAGCCTCAGTGTGGTCTCATGCGTCATTGTGCGGCGTCAGTGGCTCAGGTTGGAGGACGCAGAGCTCTTGCTGTCCGTCTCTGAATCCGTCTCCTCGCTGCCACTGCTGGCTGCTCTCTGACCTTCTGGTCTAGGCCTGGACATTTTCATCCTCCCTGGAGGCTCTGACAGAACTCTGCCCTGGCAAAATGTCTGTCCACTCACTGATGGAGCGTTGTTTATCAGTGTTGGGATGCTCTGCAGAGAGATGAAAAAGCAGCGTCCAGAAAGGGTTCAATCCTATGTATCGGGCATTATTTTAGACCAAGACCTGTTTGACCATTTTATGCAACCAAGACCCTCAAACAAAAACCGGTGCTTGAGATGGAACTCACCACAGTTTGGAGACTTCTCATCAGCTCTGTGATCTCATCGTCCCAGTCGAGCATTTCGGCAAACCTGCGAACTGTAACCTCCAGGTCGCCCAGCTCCATGTGGTCACCTTTGCGAAGCGGCACTTTCTCAAACTGACCCACGGCGTGTCGGTTCAGGAGGAGACGAGGAACAGAAGCGCGCACCGTGTTCACCAGGCTGGCGAAAGGCTCAATCTGAAACAGATATTTGACATATTTATACTAAAATATTCTAGAAATCAGTTTAAAGACAGTGAAGTATCAATGTTTTACCTGTAGAGATGTTCCCATGATGATGAGCAGGTCTGCTTTGGGGAAGTCTTTTGAGTGGAGGAAATACGTTTGAGGAAGGTCCTCTCCGAAAAACACGACGTCAGGTTTGACTGTAGCAGCACAAAATGTGCATATGGGAACGTTGTCGTTCATTATTGCATGCTGGGGGAAAAACAAAGGCAGGAAACATTACACAGGTGTCAAACACGGAGACATGCCTGTGTTAGGTTTGACTGTTGTTTTCTGACGTACCTTCGCCTCTTCAGCAGGATACGGAGTGTAGCATAAGTGACAGGAAGCTGTAGCAAAACTCCCATGAGCCTCCACAAGTTTGTCTTCTGGGATACCACAGACTGTGAAGAAGGTTATTCGGAATGATCAGCGTCAACTGACATGATGCAGTGGTACTGAACGTTTGTACTCACAGTTTCATACAAACATCTGTATTTATCTGACTCACGTTTCTCCAGCCCGTCAATGTTTTGCGTGTACATTCGGAGCAGCAGGCCTTTGTGATGGAGCATGCGGATGAAATAGTGGATGTAGTTGGGCTGATGGCTGCCAGGATACAGAGCTTTGGCCAAAGAGAAGAACGGCTGCGGGTCATTGGAGAAGTAGTCGATGTTGAAAATAGCTTCCGGGTATGGGATGTTGTACTTTTCCAAGTTGGCGTAAAGTCCCGTCCCTGGAGTTCTAGGGAAAAATGTGGAAACACGGGGTTCTTCATTCTTTTGTGATGCACAGATTTTAGTGCCATCTAGTGGTGAGGCTGCAGACTGGAACTTTTTTTTCCTTCCAAAATGGCAGCCTACAACTGTCTACCTAGACCAGGGATCAGCAAGTAAATGTGGGCAATGTTTTTGTAAGCAAGTGAATATTGGGCCATAACATCGCATCTTCATCAAGTACCAAATTCAAATGTGTGAGACACATACACTTCTACTGTTAATATTTATTGTGCATCATTTCAATTTTAACTTCTGCAAGTAGTTATTTTGCAGACATTTACTGCCCAAACCTGGCTGTTTCCATGGCAACAGCAGTGTTTTTATTTGGATTTTTCCAACCAAACTTTTAGTTTAGGTATGTAATGAAATGATTTAAAATCAGATTTGTTAAATCATCTGCCGGGCCAGATACTGATGCTGGAGGGCCAGTTTTTGATAACCATTGACCTAGACTCATTTAACACATTTTATTCACACAAACTTAGTACTGGCCAATTTTTCACTGAAAAACAGAACGTGACACAGCAAAACACTTTTTGGCTGAAGAAGTGACTGTGGTAGTAACTCCAGCAATGACCAATGTACTGTTCTGGTGTCAGAGTGTCCTTTACTAGCCTCTCTATAGTATGACAAACAAACCCAAAGACAACAACCTGAAGTCTGGGATGCCGCTGGCTGTGCTGATCCCTGCTCCGGCCACCACCACCACATTTTTACAGCGTCCGAGCTTCACCAGTCGAGCCACAGATGCGAGGCCGCCTCTGGACGATGACTTGACCACGGGCGTAGATCTGGATCCAGAGGATCCGCCATCCTGCACAGAGTCACTGCTGATTTTGGACGTTTTTCCTTTACTGAAGAAGAGGACAGGAAAAGACAGATTATGACATGGTCAGGTTTTTTAGTTTTTGCTTGAATATGATAATCCAAATACGTGTCATGTCATGTCACTTTGTCTACTCGTCTACTTTACAGACTTTCCCTTTAATGCACCGGGTCCCTGCTCAAACACCTGGTGATGATAAAGGCCTGATTACGACCTATTCATTTGAATCAGGTGTGTTAGAAAGCATGCTGGACAGTGGATCCTGATGACCAGGACTGAGAAACACTGCCGAAACTTTAATATTCAGGTTTGATTCTAAAGTCACTGTGTCCTCCTCACCTCGTGTGTACAGCGTCTTGTCCACTCACACTCATCTTGCTGAGGTCTTGGGCCAGAACCGAGTCCCCCTGCTTCTTCCGTTGTTTTCCATACGGGCCGGGCCCAGAGTCCTGAGTCTGTGCTGGGTCGGCTGCTCTGGTCTGGGAGCCGGAGCTGCGGGTTATTCTGTTGACTGAAGGTTGGGGGCCTTTTTTATGTGACCTGGACCTGGATCTGTTCATCCCAACACCTGCCGACAAGCAAGAGAAGAACAACGTCATCTATCATCACGGTATGTTTCAGAGATTCAAAACTTTTATATTACTTCTTGCTTCCACCAAGAGGGAAATGTGTTTGGTCGTGTTTACGTGTTTGTCTGTGAAGGACGGCTGTGATGAACTTCTCTGATGAAGGTAAAACACGGTCCAAGGAAGAGCCGGTTACATTTTGGTGGTGGGACTGTGGGAAAGTGAGCAGCCTCAGCGGAGGTCCGTGCTCCCTGAATGCGTTCTCCAGTTGTTTAGAGTTTCTGAAAGCACTAATTGGATATCGACTTGTTTGCAGTGATTTGCTTTTATTTATTTGCTCTCGCTCCATCTTCTGTGTCCCATATTTAAAAAGCTGTTAGACTGAAATCACTGTGCTAGCCTTTTCTCTGCATTCCCTTTGCACAAACAGAGAGAAGGTGAAATGTTTTAAAACCGTCAACTGTTGAACAAAAGGTAATGGCTGCAATATATTTAGCCACCCCCCCTGCTCCTTAGCAGCTATGCTAATACAGTCCACAGCTGTGGCAGCTTTACTGTTCAGGGAAAGCGGAGGGTCGAGCTGTGGGTGGTGGTGGGGGGTGAGAGTTAAAAAGAGGGGTGGCAGAGGTGAAAGAGAACCATAGATTGCCTGTGTGTCAACAAACCCAGCTGGGAGAGAAAAGAGGATGCCCCCTAACGGCCCCCTTAAACTGAGGAGGAGGAGGGAGAGTGGGGTGTAGAGATAAATGATACGGAGGCAGGATTCAGTAAAGAAGAGGGAACAGAGGAGTAGAAGAAGAAGGAGGGGGAGGCTATGCCAATACTATTCTAGGCCTTCAAACAACTTCCATGAGGGATGAGTGAGAGTGATCAGGCAGAGGCAGAGAACAAGGAAACAAAAGAGCTACAACCCATAAAACACGACTGCCTCAGAGGGCAGCGGAGAGATAAGACCAGCTTTTCTCCTGCAGCACCTTATCGCCCTCCGGAGGAGAAGGAGGAGGAGGGGAGAGGTCACTGGAGGCGCAACAGCCATCGGCTTAAGAAGCGGTGGGATAGCGTCACCTCAAAGTCTAACTTAAATACAATACTGGCTCTACAGAAGTTTCATTTGCAGACATCTTTAAAATCTCATTCTCCCCAAACTGCTTTCACTTCAGGCACTCAATCTTCTTTCACTTTGACCCCACATTACAACTGTGTTTTTTTCTCCCTCCTGCACATCCCATGGAACTATTAAAAACAGTGGGAGGGTGAGGGTCTCTGCTTTTGTCCTCTCGAAAAGACACTGCTGAGTACAGGGCAATAAATCACCGGCCCAGTTATTAAGGTCTCTCACAGATGGTGCAGTGGAGCAGCGAGTCAACAAGATCAGACCCTGCTCCAACAGAGCAAACTTTCTTCTTCACTACCTCATGTCAGATTATGAAATTCATAGATCAAATTTGACTTGTGGGGGGAGAAAAGAAAGAAACATTAACATGAAAGTCTTTCATGAAAAACCAAACCTCAGAATAATGACTGGAGGAAACTTTTGCACACAGTCAGATGAGAGTAGCAAAGCTGACCAATGCAGAGCGACTTAGAACAAGTGCACTGGAGTTAGTTTTCGCCCGTCAGCGTTTTTTAAATGTCCATAAATGCCCGGATCGACTACAAAAACGCTGTTCTTATTCTGTAATGACAAGTGAATCCCTGTATAAATGACAAAAGGCTTTAAAAGGATTGGAGAGCCAACAGCCCTCCCCCTCCATCCACACACTTGTTTGGCCTTTCACACCACTAGTGCTCGCAGCTCTCAGTCCAAAAGCTGAGCCCAGCGTGTCACAGTCCAGGACGTCCAGGACCACCAGGAGTGCTGCTGCTGCTGCTGCTCATATGAGGGTTACAGTTGTCTCAGGAGGACACAGTCCTACAACACCAGACACTACTGGCTCTCTTTTACAGCTTCAGTAATTCAGTAATAATCATTTGTTCTCCTGTCATTTATTCAGCTTTAAAACATACAGAATGTGATTTCTATGGGAAACAATACCCAGCCTGTTCAATTGGAGGTTTGTGGGCTACATGCGGCCCAAAAACAACCTCTTAATGGCCCAGCCACTGGTACCACCAGAGACACTTGGCACTTTTTAAATTGTTTAAGCTTTTTAAATGTGAATATTTTCTTCATTTCTTTGCTCTGGATAACAAAGAAATCATTAAAAGTGAATCATTTTGGTTTGTGGACAAAACAAGACATTTGAGAACGTCATCATTTCCAGGTTTGATGAACATTGATCAACATTTTTTAAGGTTTTCTGACATTTTATGGACCAAACGCTTAATTGATTAATCGAGAAAATAATCAACAGATTTATCGATTACGAAAATAATCGTTAGTTGCAGCTCTAGTTCTAGCACTATTCGGCTGGACTCTACTCTGGTTTGTTTTGATTTTCCATTAGTGATAGTACCTGGAGCTTTTTATTTTAGTACCTGCTCTAGCGAGGTTCCCATTGAGCTGAGCTGATATTAAAATGTGCCAGCCACTGATTGGTCAGAGAGTGTCGTCACCAAAAGAGTTATGAGCGCAACGTCCGACACAAGAATCAAACTGAACAATGCCGAACTGTAGATGAGTTAAAAAGACTTTAAAATACTGAAAACGTGCGTTAATCTCCAACATTTAGCAAGGAAAACATTTAACAGTCAGTGTATTTGACAGTGCTCTGTTGTATTTCAGTTCAGTGACTGTGTCAGATGGAGTCTGTGCTCCAGTCAAGTACTGAACAATTATGTGAACAAATCTTTAATTAACTGATTCTAATTGTTCGGTACAACAAAAACAACTGCATTGCTCGTCACTAGTTTGTGTCGTGTATAAAGCGATGTCAAAGCAGTTTCACACTGTTATGACGACAGAAGGCACAGGAAGTAATGGAACACGACATGCCTGATACCAAAGCGAGCAGAGTGGAGCAGTGCCAGAACTGTATAATGAAAAAACACATTTCTCTCTCCTTTTTAAAGATTCCTACAGTAGTACAGACCATGAATGGAACACTGTAGCCTGAGATCATTGATAGTTCTTCTGTATCCTGTGAAATGCACTTATTTTAAAGAGAAATAATTGCTATTTCGGCTCGAAAGAGATAATACTGTGCACTATTTTGCTTTTATGTACTTTGAGGTGTGTGAAGGACAGGTATGACCAACTGCTGGGGATGTGTCCACTGGAGGAGCTGAACACACACACAATTTAAAATAAAATTGGGTTTTTAGACAGTTGTCCCAATTGTTTCCTGTACGTCTTGTACGAATCCAACAATCATCATGTCAACAATAAATCAACAGGGCTGTTTATTATCCATTCAGATACAAAATCTGGTTCTGATCATTTTAACTTAGTCTTTGTCTTAATTATGCTTTGATATCTTTATTGTGTTATTTTTTTCTATGCAAGTGAATATGAGGTCCTCTAAAGAGAGATCCATGTTCATTGACACCATCATCTCCCCGGTGTCCGTGGAGCAACATGTCATCTGTGTGTTAAAGGAGATTTGGTTAAGTTTAACCAGAGGCTTTTCCTCTTCAACCCCAGCATTTAACCCTCCACTTACAGACAGCCAGCTTTGATCTCTACCCCAATCCCCAAAAAAAGAAAAAGAAAAACACACTGAGATGGCACCAGTCAGTCCAGTCACCATGGAAACCTCTTCATTACTTAGTTGAAGAGGCAGCAGCTCTGTGTTCTCCTTCCCCACCTGCTCACTAATGACATTTCACTCTGTGTAGCATCTTTGTTGAACTCTCAATTGACACAAAGCAGCGAGTCCTAATTTGTGTTTGTATATTGTTTGTGCACACAGAGGTGAAGGTGGGTGGTGGAGAGCTAATTCTGACCAGTGGCTTTATGACCAACTAATGACCTGTCCTGTTACTCCTCTTAGGGAAACACCAGGCCTTTAATCAACAATCAACCAATAAAGGTACGTGTTTTTAAATCTGGCTGAACTTCACATCACTTTTGTGCCATGTCTCACATTACTTGGCATATTTCGCTCTGACACCACAATCATAATTTCTGTCAAAATAATCGCAATTTGATATTTATTCAAAATCGTTCAGCCCTATTAAATGTGAATATTAAGACTCAATACTTTTGGTTTGTGGACAAAATAAGATGTTTCAGAACATCTTCATTTCCAGGTTTGAGAAACGCTGATCAACATTTTAACATTTTCTGACAAGTAATTGGTTCATTGATTATAAAAATAATCGTTAGTTACAGCCCTAATAGTGATATACAACAAAAATAGCAAAGAATTTGAAAATAAAAATAAAAAGGATATCCCATCAATTCAAATAGTAAATGACCAAAACAAGCCAATACTGTCACAGAATTAACATTCCATTAATGTAACAATTATATTATTCATCTTTTATTTTGCATTGAAAATATATTAAATAATTGACAGCAGTCACACCATATATCAGCATGTGTGAAAATCCTGATATTTAAAAAGAAAAACAAACAATATTGTTATTCCTGTGCAATTGCTGCTGTCATGCATTAAATAGAAGTTGATAAATTATTTGCATCCAGGCTGAGGTTTTACAGGAGAGTTCCCAACAGTGGGCATACACTGCCACCTGCTGGAACCTACAGAACACTGCATGTGGTAAACAGCACATTTAAAACGGTCAAGCCAAGGCCACAGAACACTGTTTCTGTTTCATAATGTTTGATTTTCAAACAATGGATCCGGTTTAATCAGCAAATATAATCAATATGCAACCATGAGTCTTGGGGCATCATGAGGGGAAGTTGTTGACACGTCATAGTGCAGAAAGTGATTACAGTGGAAGTTTTCTATACAAAATTTGATGCTGATTAAAGTGAGAAATATTATTGTGGACACTGTTGCTTTCATCATAGATTGATAGGTTTATTATTTTCTTGATAACTTGATTGTTGTTTCATTCACTAAATGCAGAAAATGGTATAACGTGAACAGAGACAGTTTAATGTCACAGAGGAGCAAAGAAACCAGAACACATGCACATTTAAAAAGGTCCAGTGTGTATAATTTAGGTGGGTTTATAAGCAGAAATTACAAAATATTACCTATATGTTTGTATAAGAATATAATTGCCTTAAAATAAAAAATCTAATTCTGAAGAAGAAGCTGACCACGCAAATGAAGAACTGTATTATTTCTGATATGTGAAGACCATCGTAGTTTGCCGACATGCTTGGGAAACAGCGGGGAGTTGGACTCCATAATTTGATGCAATCTCATCATTAGATGTCATTGAATTTTATACACTGAACTAGGGCTGCAATTAACAATTATTTTCTCAATAAATTAAATAATCATTTGGTCCATAAAATGTCAGAAACTATTAAAAAATGTTGAGAAATATTTTTCAAACCTGGAAATGAAGATGTTCTCAAATGTATTGTTTTTTTCAACAAAATCATTCAGTTTTCATGATTTATTTGTTGAATGGAGCAAAGAAAGCAGAAAATATTCACATTTCAAAAGCAGAACATTGGTTTTATTCTTTATAAAACAAAACACTCCAACTGATTCAACCATTATCAAAATAGTTGACAATTACTTTAGTAATCGATTATTAATGAAATAACAGTTTCTACAGTCCTACTCCGAACCTTTAGGGAGTTGGTTGTGAAAATAGTTGGGGATTAAATATGTAATACATCTATAATCCATTGATTTATTAAACCTTACTTCAGAATCAATGGAAACAAACAATATGAAATTGACCTACTGGAGACAAGATGTCTCTTACTTCATATAATTACAGTGAATCCACTCTCAGTGTTATGTGCACTGGACCACAACTGCTTTACTCACAAACACAGTGTGACTTAATCCTGCTCTTGTCTCTCATTCTGTACCAGTGAGCACAGGCATAGTGTCTGCATTGTGTCACTCACTACAGATTCTCAATCGAGACACAAGTGTGAGTCAGAGTCACACAAACAAACACGAGCATTAAAATGTGATGCTAACAGCTGGAGGAAACCATTAGCATCGTTGTTGGTAGCTACCTGACAGTCCAGACGTTGTAGCTGAAGACAAACTGCACACTCGTCGAGCTCCTTCAACACTGAACTCACTTTGTTGTCGAGCTGCTGCTGCAGTCAAGTCAACGGAAATCTCATCTGTTGCCGAAATGTTTTTACATCCAGACTCCACTCCGAACCGAACCGAGCCGAGCCGAACCGAACCTACGGCTTTACACGACAGAGCTGTCACTCTGCTGCTGTTTCCGGGTGCTAAATAAATAAGCCATTACGAATACGGGCGGGAAACATAGCTGCAGTCACGTGACTCTCCAGTTCCGCTTTCGCAGGAGGACACTGATCATCTTTTGACCTTCACAAACGCTACGTTTACTAGAATGTAGCATAACATTGAAATTTAAAGTTCATGCTCCTTTGCACAGCAGACATTTCGACATATTTTAACAGGACAAGCACTGGTGCTACTAATCAATGATGGCTCTATTCAGTTAATTAAAGCCAGGCAGTGTTGTAATGTAACAAAGTACAACTACTTTAAATACTTTATTTCATAAAAAAGTACAGATGCATACATTTTATACATTGTTTTTCACAACTTTTACTCCAATACATTTCCCCTAAATATCTTTGGTATTTGTTAATACTAATAATAATAATAATAATAATAATAATAATAATAATGTTAAAAAAAACTGCTTTACAGTACAGTTTTAACATTCACGCCCATTTTATATCACACATCCATTTCATACCCATACACACAATGCCGACATAAATTATTCAATAAATGTTATATTTCAACACTTTTACTCAAGTAATATTATAAAAGATGACCAAAGTAATTTTCTGGTAATATACTACTTGTAGTGACAAGTAGTGTCATTATGACAGCTGTCATTAATCTGATTATACACACCTGTGAGTGCCCTTTAAAAATAGCTGCAAAACAAATGTAATTACTATTTTCGGCCATAAAAGAGAGGTCCTGTTTTGTAGCTTATCGTATAATTATGATACGTTTTCCAAATACAAATAATGTGTCTGAAGCTTACTTGCAACACCTACGTGTGTACGCTTTTATTTTAGAAACATAAGACAACTCCAAATGGTTCAGGTTTAGCATTAAATATTTGTTTTTATGAAGTCAGCCAGCAGCAGAGTGAAAACGTGTGTGTGTGTGTGTGTGTGTGTGTGTGTGTACGTACACGTACACGTGTGTGTGCGCGCGCGCCTCCCTGGGTGGAGACTGAGGTCCTCGTTCCTCCCAAACTAGAGACAAACAACTCAGCCTCATCTCCAGCTTTTTGTGATTCTGTCACAGGTTTCTTAAACCTTTGCGTTACTTTTGTGTGCATATTCGGCATAGACTGTACAGCAGAGTCGGTCTACATAACGGGGTAAGTGGTGGTGGGTGTTGTGCAGTTTGTGTGTGTGTGGGAACTTGTGCAGAACCATTAGCGTCACCTTTGAAAAACTGAACCGTATTTTGACTCAAAGCTGCGCGAAGTAGAACCTCTCGATCGAGGAAAGAAAGGTGACGAGCTCCCGGTGAATGTGGATCGAGTTTGCGATGAAAATGGAGAAAGAGCACCGTTAAAATAAAAGTAAATAATGTTTGGACTGACAACAAACCATGACCACGAAGATACACGCTATCTTCACATAGTCGCATCACGTCTGGGTTTTCACAACAGTTTTTGAATGTTACAGGGACAAGTTAAGTTTTTAATCCAAATATCAACAACTGTCCAAACCGTTGGGCCGTTTGTAACGTCAGCTTAACGCAACAAAAGTTTACTAAAGCGTAAACAAGTGATGTACATTAGCTACGTAGCACAGTTGGTAGGCCTTTAGCTAACTAATCCCATCAATATGATTCACAGAGGTGTAATGTTTAACTTGTTCAAAGAAAAAAAGGAAATGTATAGCTTGTATGAGATTCCCATATATTTTAAAAATCTATATTCCCAGGTCTAAACACTGTGATGGAAGTATAATAAGAGAAATGTTTGTTATTTTAAAGCACTAGTTGTTAAAAGTTAAGAAAACCATCCCCTGCTATGTGTCGTAACCTGAAGTACAGCCTTGTGACAGATTATGAACAGGTCTGCCTTGTTTGGGTTTAACAGTAACACCCACAGCAAGCTCATTTATTTTCTTAACACACGTTGTGTGTGTCCAGTACAGCCCCATGCTAACATTGACACTCAGGACTTAATGTCAATTATAAGGCACGTCTGTTTGGTATAAGAGCAAGTCATACTGCAGCATTGTTAGTCCTCAGTCTTCTGAGTACAAACTGAGTCCCAAGGCCTCGTTGAGTATAAAGTTCCCTGTGTTGGACTAGAGTCAAGTCCAAGTAGAGTCCCCAGTGTTCAGGGGAGACATCAAGGTTGAGTAGAGTACATCCATCCATTCGCCGGGGATGCTGTGCCATCTCAGTTGACATAGGGCAATAGACGGTTTACACCCTGGACAGTTTGCCAGTCCATCACAGTGCCACACATAGAGACAAACAACCAATCACTCTCACACCTATGGTCAATTTAGAGTGTCCAATTTACCTAATCCCCATATTGCATTTTTTTGGACTGTGAGAGGACGTTGATTAGACTTAACTGTGATGGGGAGGATGGGGGTTAGACTGAGGAGATGAGACAGGAAGAATACTGAAGGATTAAGGAGTCAGGATGAGGATAAATGAAGGAACATTTTGAATTGTGAGAAAGGGAATGAGGAGACTGGTGGGCAGTTGGGTGGAGAACTTTGAGACTACAATGGAGGAGGACGAGACTGAGAATGTGACAGCATTACACCTCTTGGTGTAGAGCCTACTGGAATTGTATTGGAAGTAGAATATATAAGGATGAGAGGCCATCCACAGGCTTTTCCTGTGGATGGCAGCATTGCCCACCTGCAGAGGTGATTTAGTCTCTTCTGTTGTGAAATTAACCTAACATGACTGAGAACCCTATTTCACTGTCTACACTAAGAGCAATGTAGATGCCAACTCATGTAAAAGACCAACAATGATTGAGCTTTAACTTTCCTCTTTTTCCTGAATTTACTGGGAAAAAGTCCAACTAAAAATGGGTAGCCTATGGCCAAGAGGAAAGGAATTAGGCTTGTAACCGGAAGGTCACCAGGTGCAGATAAGGGCTGCCCATTGCTCCTTTGCCTGGCTTGTGTGTTCACTGCTGGTGTGGAATAAGGATGGGTTAAATGCAGAGGAAACATTCACTATCACTAATTGTTGTGTGTGCAAAATAACTAATTCTAATAAAAACAAAAACTAATGTAATATATAAATGAAAAATGTCTTCCGAGTATGACTGCAGTCAGTGCTCAAGTCCTGGTCCAAATCATCAGTTCTCCAATCTGAGTCTGACTTGAGGCAGAGTCCTGGACTCAAGTACTAAACCACAGTCACTGTCAGTACACAGCCAAGCAAAGTGTAAGGTAAGGTAGAATTAGGTTAGATGATGTAGCAAAACAAATATTTGTCACGGATATAGGATGAGATCACAACTCATTTCTTGTATTCTGACTATGTTCTCTAGGTCTGTGCATGATTCCCTGCTGTACTCTACTATATGGACAGATGACATGTTAGTAGAAAAACTTGTATAAAAATGTATAAAAATGATGGCAATCAAATGGCTTTTGCAATCTCATCAAAACACAAAATTATGGAATAAATCTAAAACCAAGGGGCTTCTGCATTCAGTGCCAAAGTGCACTGAAGCTGGTCTGGTTTTCTTTTTGTTCAGTTCATATTTTGAATGTGTGATGTTGCACTGCCTTCCTGTTATAGAGTTAGTCTTGTTGCCACTGTTGCCCTCCTAACTAGACATAAAAATGTGCAACAAGTACAGACACAGGACCTTTGCAGGGTTTACATCACATCAGAAATTCTGTAAGGATGCCAGCGAGGAAACTATTTTGGGCAATAGCCTTACTGACAGGTGTTATTTGTTTTTCTTACTGATTGATGCCTTTTAAAATGTGCCACAGTCTCTCTCTATTGGTAATTGTGTCATTTATTTTCCCAGAGAGATGAGTCAGGCGGAGCAGGTGCCCGAGGACACGCCTGCATACCTCAATGACGAATCAGAAGCTGCAGGTTAGTGAAGTTGCCAAGGTTTTTTCATGAGGAAAAAGGTTGTACATCATTTTATAGCATATTTTTTCAGTCAGGAACGTGGTTCACTGGTTTTGCATAGTGACGGTTGTTTTAATGGTGTTGACAAAAAAAAAACCAAATCATTTACTATTCAGTCACTAATCGTTACATCCCTGATTTCATAGACCATAATTATTGTTTTTATTTATTTATTACACATGCAAAAATACAAGTAAATGTAGGAGTGAGAATGTAGTAAGGGCTATTATGCGCTTATAAAAGCCACACCCAGAAAAGTAGTATATTAATTCATTTAATAGACTAGAGAAAAAAAAAACTAGAGGGTTATAGAACACAAAAAACACCCTTGGTGCTGGACACAACCACTCACTGATAACATGGTTTTCTGCAGGGGCAGAAGGGGAAACCCTGTGTGAAAGTTGGTGTTGATAATGCAGCAATATCTCATACAATCTGACCTATCTACTATCCCTTCCACATTTGCATGTATCATGGTAACCGTGTTGTGACCAATGTTCCTCCTTCATGACACATTGTTAGAAGGCCTGTGAAGAACATGAGCATTACAGTGAAACGTTGTGTGTAAGATCTTTGTTTTGTTTTTAATCAGACAACAACAAGGGCCACCCACAGAAACAGCCAGGCATGTTTGGCTGGGTTGTGGGGGGCATGTACGGTGCCACCAAGGGAGCTGTAGGAGCAACAGTGGGTGGTGTAGCCTGGATAGGGGGAAAGAGTCTGGACCTGACCAAGAGTGCTGCCAGCACTGTAGTTGCTGTCCCCGCCATGGGAGTGGGCCTGGTTAAAGGAGGAGTGTGCGCTGTTGCTGGAGGTGTGTCGTCTGTCGGTTCTGCTGTGGTCAGCAAAATTCCCATCGGTGGTGGAAAAAAGAAGGACAAGTCTGACTGACAGGAAGTGGAGGAAAATGAACGCACACACCTGAGTTGTGTGATCTGACCTGTTTCTAGGATTCACGAGCTGATAAGTGTGCGGGGTCTGTGCTTTGTTCCATTTCTTCTTTGTATTTTATGTGATTTTGATGGAAAACCCACATTAATGCATCTAGTTCTATGTGATGTGGACCCACAAAGCAAGACTTTACAAAGACTCTGTTAAAGGAAAACATTATCACCTGTGCCTGAAATAGTTTTTGTGCGTGCGTGTGTGTGTGTGTGTGTGTGTGTGTGTACATACACACACATATATATATATATATATATATATATATATATATATATATATATATATATATGCATATATATTATAAACCACAATGATGTTTTCACTGCAAACTGTTGTACAGGAGATCAGCTCAGTGTGTATGCACTTAAATGTCACTTGCAAGACAATCAATGATCTGTTACTAATATGAGGTGTTAAGTTTGAATTACAAATATTTCACCGTAAACTCACAAACACTTCACTCAAACAAATAAGTCTGAATAAAAGATGTTATTTTTTAAAAAAAACTAGAGTCTAATTTCTTGCTGTGAAGATTTCACAGGTGCATTTCTGGGAGAGTTTCAATTTGTCTCTGAATTGACATCACCCTACAGTGTTAATTGTTTTAGGTTGATGGAGAGCAGGTTGGGGTTTTGATACCGAACCCGAATTTGTAAAAATAACACTGTCAACAACATATTTTTTTTATTTCAATAAACCTAATTTCCAGTGTTGGTTAACTGTGATTAAAACAGTTAAGTTGAAGTCCATCGAACTGCCTTTTGAAGACTTCTATTGAGTGTCACCTTTGATGAGGAGGTTATATTGGATAGGATTATGCCTAAACTAATGTATTTCCGTTACATATTGTGGAGGGGTGGTTGGATGTGACCAAGGAGGGTTTTTTTTAACTTTTGAAGCAGATCCAGTTATGGACACTGGATTTTTAGGACATTTTCAGAGTTGATCGTAGTTTATCTGGTAACCCTGACATGTTGGCTAATATTGTTTCCAGATTTAAATGTGTTACCACATCTCCTTGGAAAAATACAATCACCAAAGATACTTGATGATGGCGTTGATGTCTGACCAAAGATGTTTCATTCCATGTGTTTGAAAAAATTATACTCTTTATTGTCTTAGTGTTGTAGCAATCTGTGGCTGGATTTCTCGACTAAAGTCTGAATGACATTGAAGCTGACAAATGTGTTAAGTACAATTTAGCAATGATATTTAAACATTGATGCATGATGCAAAATGAAGCTTTCAAAAGTGTTACCCGTGTGGGGATATTTTTTTTTTGCATAATCAGGAGAATATTATAATCAGAAATAAACATGTTGACAGTTGTATTATTTTTGGTATTGTGCTTCATGAGTCCCAAAATGGATGGATTATGTTGATTTACTATGTCTCTATTTATGCAATCAATATACTGTAAGTGCTGACTAAGGTGACACAGGCACAGTAGTGGTATGATGACAAGAATGTTGTGTTTTATCAGCTTTACATTTAAAATAACTCAATTCTAAACTCACATCAACACAGTTCAGTGGATTTTTGTTTCAGCAAACATTCAAAGAAAACATTATTTTCAAATTAAAGTTGAATATTACTGCTAGTGGTTCATTCTTTTTTAGGATGTCACTGACAGTTAATGAAAAACAATTACCCAATTTACCCAAAATAAATTATTTACAGCACATAAAAGCCAATATTTTTTTTAATACAAATTTGACTACAAGACTTTGGCGATACATTTCATTCTTTCTGTTGCAAACTGTGTTGGCATACACACAATATATGTCTGATTTCTCACCACAGATAACTGCACCATGTTAATGCTATAGATGTTGTACTAAATGGTCTCAGCCAAATGCTCATGCTCCTCATTCTTCGCTGGTTTCTGCAGGGAAGTACATGTCCACAGGTCCAGAAGACACCACAACCTTTGGTTCATTCATCACCTGGTATGTAGCTTCAACGTCTCTCCCTGCAAACACACATACATGCGATTACCATCAGATTTATGGTAATATTTGTCCTGAATTCTGCAGATTATGAATTGGTTGCTTACTTTTCCTGTTTTTCGCAAAGCATGATGGCTCACAACTGCCAGAAGCGGCACTGCACACAGTTGTACTACAGTGGATGTACACCTGAACAGAATCAACAGTGTCAACAGGGTAATGGGTAGATAGTAGTTTGCAGAATTTTCGCCTCAGTCGATAAATTCCTTACCTGCTCCCTCATGGGCGTTAGTGTGCTGGTGTCCACAAATGTAAACATTTTGAAAATGAAACGCCTGTAGTGACTTGGGAAGTTCAGACCAGAGGAGACACCGACTGGAACCAGTGAGGACAAGTAGCGATCGTCCCTGTATGGACACCTGGATGAAGAGGAAATTATATTAAGGCAATGATTATTAAATGCAACTGAATAGAGAGGTTTCCCACTTCATTATCACTTGTGACCAATCTAAAATAATTCACAAATATCCACCATGTTTTCATAATAAGGACAGTGTAAGTTGTTGTTACCCATCTATCAGAATGTCCCACTGGGGCAGGCTGTGAGGGTTGAGGCTTGTGGTTGTCCAACAGTGACCAAGAGTCAAGACTAGGTTTGGATCTGTCTTCTCAAGGAGCTGAACCTCCACATACACTGGGTCCCTCAGTACTTTGGTCACAGGGTAGTCTGCATCCGTATAGAAAGAGCTATAGGCTGCATCCACTGTGAGAACAGAAATGAGTTAGCATGACAGTCAATGTTCGAAGATGGTCCATAAATGCATACATGATGCCATGCTGACATGTTTACCTTCATTACAACCCTTTGTTAAGCACTGCCCGTTAGCCAACCTCATTTGTACGCTGATCGGTCCAAAAGCAGCAACAGGTAAAGGAGGCTCTTGTAATGGTAATACTTCCACAACCAAGACTTCCACAGAAGAGCCTCTAAACCTGCATTGGAAAGTCAATCTGACAAACAAAAACAGGGATTACACATCTTGTCAGACACTCTGTTGTAACTTAATGTTCTAAAAAAAGATCACCTACTCAAACTGGCTATCCCTGGTAATTATTCCACTTTCCCCTACTAACGTCTCAAATGAGGATGACATACGGTTCTCGTAGACTATAGTCCCAGGCTCCTCCTACAATACACGATACAAAAGTTAAATACTTGAAACAGTACAGTCACACACAATAAAAATATCTTCTAAGTATATATATATACACACACACACACATAGACAACAAGGGCCTTTCTGCATGGAGTTTGCATGTTCTCCCGTGTGTGCATGGGTTTTCTCTGGGTTCTCTGGCTTCCTCCCACAGTCCAAAAACATGCAATATGGGGATTAAGTACATTGGACACTCTAAATTGATCATGGTTGTGAGAGTGAATGGTTGTTTTTCTCTATATGTGGCCCTGTTATGGACTTGCAAACTGTCACCAGTCCAACCGCCTATCGTCCTATGTATGTCAGCTGAGATGGTGCAGCACCCCTCACGACCCTCTTGTGGAGGATAAAGCAGTAGAAAATGGATGGATGGATATATATACACAATTTTGTGGAAAATAAACAGAGACATGGTCTTACCCAAACAACAGAGCCACAGCCAGTAACTGCAAACTGGTAGATGGCAAAGGCTGAATTAGAGTCAACGTGTGTACAGCCTTGACCTTCCCCCAACATTGAGATTGACTCAAGGTCAATGTTGGGCAGTGTTGCATCTCTGGCCACGACAACAATGAACTGAGCATCCTTTGTACATTGGATGGTCACTGGTGGCACAAAAGCATACATTAATAGGTTGAGTGGTTAGTTGTATTGTCTAAGAAAACAGAAAAAACACAAATATGTAGAATATGTTCTTGATAGATTTTTGTGTAATATTATTCTCCCAAAACCACCCCTTTAATCAGTCAACAACTAGAATAAAAGTTAATTTCCTTCTCTTTGATCAGAACAAAAGCCGTCTCAAAAACTCACCAGCCTTTCCGAAGAAGCACTGTTGGCCATCAAAGCAACAGTTTATGGCTTCACATCCAGCAGCAGAGATTTGAGGACTTCCACATGGGATCCTCACATTGCGGTCCACCTCACAACTCAAGTCATTAGGGTCCTTTGGCAACACTGGGCGAGGTTGGTATTCTGGTTTCTGTGGTGGAGAGATCTGTGGCTCCTGTCGAGACTGGTCATAGTACACTTGATTTTGTGATGGATATGTAGAGGGTCTTTGTTGTGTAGGTGGTTGGATATTAGGTTGTCCAGGATATGTAGAGGGTCTTTGTTGCGTAGGTGGTTGGATATTAGGTTGTCCAGGATATGTAGAGGGTCTTTGTGAGGTGGTGGATATTAGGTTGTCCAGGATATGTAGGGTCTTTGTTGCTATGTTCAGGTGGTTGGATATTAGGTTGTCCAGGATATGTAGAGGGTCTTTGTTGAGGGTGGGTGGATATTAGGTTGTCCAGGATATATAGAGGGTCTTTGTTGCGCAGGTGGTTGGATATTAGGTTGTCCAGGATATGTAGGGGGTTTTGGTTGTGGAGCTGGTTTGATGTTAGGTTGTCCAGGATATGTAGGATATGTAGGGGGTCTTGGTTGGAGCTGGTTTGATGTTAGGTTGTCCTGGATATGTAGGGGTTTTGCCTGAGCTGGTTTGATGTTAGGTTGTCCAGGATAGGATATGTAGGGGGTCTTGGAGCTGGTTTGATGTTGGGTTGTCCAGGATATGTAGGATATAGGGGGTCTTGGTTGCGGAGCTGGTTTGATGTTGGGTTGTCCAGGATATGTAGGATATCTTAGGATGGTTGTCCAGGATCTTGGTGAGCTGGTTTGATGTTAGGTTGTCCAGGATATATGTAGGGGGTCTTGGTTGCGGAGCTGGTTTGATGTTAGGTTGTCCAGGATTTGTAGGATATGTAGGGGGTCTTGGTTGCGGAGCTGGTTTGATGTTAGGTTGTCCAGGATATGTAGGCTGTCCTGGCTGTGGCACTGGTTTAGGATATGTAGGCAGTCCTGTCTGTGGCACTGGGTTGATCCCTTGCTGTCCAGGATATGTAGGCAGTCCTGGCTGTGGCACTGGTTGAGGAAATGTAGGTTGTCCTGGCTGTGGAAAAGGATTGGCTTGTGTTACCTGAGAAGGTTGAGCACCCTTTGATGCAGGCTTCATCCACATTGCATCCTGAGCCTCCACATTTCTTGTAGCTAGGCAGCTTAGCAATGCTAGTACCACCAAAGAGGTGGCACTCAATGGCTCTCCCATGTTCTCACAGCTGTTTGTTCCCAAGTGCACCACTTATGTCTGCTACCACATTTATAGGTGATTAGACTTGACTTTTAAAACCCCACCTCCACAACCAAACCACCAGCAATCACGGCTTCCCATCTTTCTATCTCTATCTCAATGTGTCACGATGCATTGTGTAATCTTTGAGTAACCACCCAACCTTTGGGCAACTTCACAAGAGCACATGTATGGGTTGGACAACGTGATGAGGTGTGTTTGACATTGACAAATCCAACATTTGGGTCACAAAAACCTTGTTGCAGGTCTCTATGGCCTCAGGATTTATTTGTTGCCAAATGTTCACCCTGGGGAAAAAATAAATGTTTTCTTCAAATATGTCACAGTTTGCCAGAGTCTTCAGTCAATCAGTACATTAACACTGTATCTGGAAAGAGTTTGTTAAAAAACAACATTTGCTTGTTTGTAGTGACAGTTGACAGTGACAGATCAGATGTAGGTCCTTTATTTCATATTCTAAAATAATAAATGAAAATAAAATAATAAAAGTTTTTTTCAAAATGTTAGTGATGATGCATGTTGAGGAAATTTGGAATCCATGTGTTATTCCTCTTATGATAGAATGACATACATTTTTCCAGAATTATTTTGATGAAAAATCTAAAAATTGATTATTTTGATTATTTCAAATGTTTTACTTACTAACTTATACTATAATTGTGCTACTTCAATATTATTTGAGTTTACTTTATATACACAGTGGTCCAGTGGTTAGTATTGTTGCCACAGGTTTATTCTTCTCTTTAAAATTGTGTGTGTTAAATTCACAATGCCTGTGTGTGACATCAAAAAATTGGCCTGGAGAAATGTTGAGTGCACATTGGGACTCGGGCAGTGGTAAATATTGTTGCCTTGGAGGTAGAAGGTCACCAGTTTGGATCCCAGTCTGACAGAGGGCCTTTCTGTGTAGAGTTTGCATGTTCTCCAGTCCACTGGGGTTTACTGTTGCACCCTATAACCGTCTTGTGGAGGGTCAAGTGGTAGACAATGAACGTACCTTTCTCCACTGTATAATGTTGCCAATGGGATACTTTTTATTGCTGGTTGTTTCCCTATAAAACTGCCCATAAACTTTTCTTTTTCTTTGATTATTTTAGTTTCAGTGAAGTTTATTTTTTGGTTTTATAGACATTTCTTAACCCATCTTTGGAAATTCAGGTCCAGTGGAATATTCATTCAGTAAAGAAAAAAACAATAATTCATTGTTTAATTTTCTTTTTCAAAATCTTTTTGACAAGACATCATAAAACATATTGTCTTATGTAGGGGCCTCAGTGGCAGTCTTCAGGTGAGTTAAGTTGTTTCTATATTTCTTATGTTTTCTAGTTCAGCCAATATTTAGTCTTACAAAAGTGGCAGTAACATTTTAGACAAAATGGCTTTTTACCTTCTAAGTAGAGACAACAGGATGAAATGTGTTGTAATTGGGGTGGATGACAGTTTGACATTAAAGTATTTATTTGCCAGTCCAACGTTTAGGTCACATAGACCTTTTCAAAGGTCTATGTGACCTTGAAC
The DNA here is from genome assembly GCF_019176455.1 of Solea senegalensis. NCBI lineage: Eukaryota > Metazoa > Chordata > Actinopteri > Pleuronectiformes > Soleidae > Solea > Solea senegalensis. The sequence continues at coordinate 20,173,599 of NC_058030.1, forward strand.
TTTATTTGTCATTGTGTGTTTATTTTGCTGGTGAACAATCTCCTCGCAGGAGTTTTTCTATACGCATAATCACGTAATAGTCAAGGTTTCATATAATACCAATAGGACCACCATGACCATCCACAGGAGTGCAGTTTATACATTGCTTGGAATTTGGAACTAAGTTTTATACTATAGCTGTTTTGAGAAAGTGGATATCAGCGCGCATGGCCTAAACTTTGTGAAGAGTAATGAATAAATAAATAATTTCAGTCTACTTTCTTTTTGTACAGTTAAATCTATTTCTAGATCATCTGGTTTCTCTGGTTAAAGGCAAACCTGTAATAACTCATGTGTCATATGTCATCTGACATATGCTTGTGCCTTTGGAGGAAAATAAGTATAAAATAGTTACTTTGCCACCAATTTGCAGACAAGCCCTAAACTAAACTACCTGAACTAAAAACCTGAATGTTTGAGAGAGAAAAAATGCATGTAATACTTATTTTTGACCACAGGTTGGAGCAAATTACTCTACAAGCAAATATGGCTGCATGATTCCTTTAGCAACAACAATCATTTTTCCATCTAGTATGTTTGTGTTAAAAAAAATACCTTGCCTGGATACATCAATGACTGCAGGCTTCAGGTGAGGACATTATGTTTCGTCACCACTAAAATTTTTTTTTTTTTACTGCCTTCTGTGAATTTGACAGAAGGCACACTGGTGATTTGGATCACACAACACATATGATCAACTTATGTATATTATTTATTAACAATATGTAGGCTGTTTTTAAGATTTAATTAAAACAGAACTGAACAAGAAATTGTATATTTTTGCCTTCACTTATATTAATATGTTAAAAGTTTTTCCACTGAAAGTTGTCTAAATAAAGAAAATCAGTATCAGTCATATGTTACTGACTATCTTTTTTTCTGCCGATTAAACTAAAGACACGCCCTAAGCACTAGACAAATAGAGGCTGAGTCTACCACACCAGACAGGATACCCAGTGCAGGATATGCAAATATGCCTCTAAGACAGTGCAGCACATCACAGCAGGATATAAGTAAGTGGCTGTCTAGGACATGGAACGTCGTATCCAAGTGGCTAGGAATAGTGTACAGGAACATCTGCACTGAGTTTGGACTGTAGGTCCCAGGGTCAAGACGGAAGATGCCAACAAAGGTGGTTGGAAACAATAAAGCTAAGATCCTGTGGGTCTAACATACTGTACTGTATATGTGCAGTCTTGTGTCTTCTCCAAGCTCAGGTCCTCTTCCTAGGTTCCTCTGGACAGAGAGCTCAGATGCTGTTCATTGGGATCGGCTGGAGGTTACAGCGCCAAGTCGTAGGGGCTGTATGGTAAATATCACACCCATTCACTCCCAATATCATGCAGCACATGTATGTGCAGCAAATTTTCTATCACACATAAGTGTCTTGTGGTCCAAGCCCTCCTTAGGGGCACACCAGAGATCACAGGGGATATTTGTGCATTCTAATCAGACCCTCTACTGGATAATTAGAAGTCAGTATCACCCAAATAAAAACTATAATTTTTTGGTCCACCTTTCAATTTATTAAGCTATTTATCACCATTACCTGATCACGTTCCTGTTGTCTGAGAAACGTGAAAGTACCAAAGACTCACCACTATCAAAAAAATGAAAACAAGGCAATAGCTTGGTTTTGATTTAATGGAAGCACAGAACAGTTTTTTATCAATAAACACTGTGAGTTGTTATTTTTGCATATGAACTTTTTTACTTTTGTGTGCGTGTCCTGCAGGGGAAGACAACTCACTCTACCACTGAGCTGCCACCAGTTTGTCTGTCTGGATCTTGAAGTCTCACAGAAACTAAGAGAAGTCAGTAGTCTATTTGCAATCTATGACCAATACAACTATAAAACGACTAAAGGGTTGTGACAGAGTGAGAGGACTGTAGTCTGTTTAAAATGTTTCCAACTGTCTCCAAATCATGTCAGGGCCGTTCTTTATTTGTGTTGAATACATCGGAACCTAACTGGCGGGTTTTCTCCGTATGGCGTTGAAGAAGAGTGGCCTACATTTCCCACAATCCCAAGCGTTACGATTACCTCCGTAAAGTGCGTCTCGTGCGTCTCTCGTCCTCGGCCCAGACTAAGCTGAGCTGATTTACTGAGTCAGTGAGACAGTGAGGGTCTCGCAGCGGCGGACATGTCTCTACCGTTCACACAGAGCAGCTGCGACACGAGCAGCAGGAGGAGGAAACCTGCGGAGCACACACAAGGTGAGGAGCCCACGCTCGTGATTTAAAACACACACTCGCGTGACAACTTTATTCATACGATGACGACGGAGTGTTTACCAGCACAGTGACGGCGCTCTACATTTTAACTCAGTTGTGTCTGATATTCTTAACTGTGATATCAGCGAATGGATGAATGAAGGAAGAGAGTCAAGACGCTCAGCTATGTGTTTGTACCGCTGTCACATACTATAGTGCTATTTAACCTGCTATAGTGACGCAGTGGTCATTACGACGTAGTTCCTGTGTGCATGTGTGTGTTACCTCTTTAGGACTAGTACTTCTGACATAAACACTGACCGTGTTAGGACCAATAGTCTTTATGGAGACCAAAACCTGGTCATAATGAGGCAGAACCTCATTTCTGAGGAACTAGTTAAGTTTAGGGCTAAAATTTGAATTGTTGTTAAGTTTGTGTTTGTGTTAAAATGAATGGAGAAGAACAGCTTTGCAAAGTGGTGTGTGTGTGTGCTCCTTTACTGTTTCCTTCTCTGGTATAAACACTGACATTTTCAGGACCAGTAGTCCTAATGGAGACCAAAGCCTGGTCCTAATGAGGTACAATGTCATTTCTCTTTTTAGAGTTTTTTCTACTACTAAAAACAATCCATTATTAAGTTCCACCTGCAAACAATTATCTATTAGAGTAACATTAATATTAATCTGACAAAGATGCATGAAAATCGCAGCCCTTTAGTCACATACTTAATCAATAGTTTTGTTCTTAATAGTTGTCCTTCAGTAGTTGTTTATTTGCATATTTAGATTAGGGACAATGCACAGTTAGAAACATCGACATGTAAATATGCCAGACTATAGCCAATGGCTAATTTGCCCCACTAGGTATGGGATAAGACAAAATACATGCGCACACAAGAAGAAAACAATACAAGTTAACAAAAAACAGACTACAAACACTATAGAATGTGTGGTACAAATAAGAAACATGGGCCATACATGTTAAGCTACAGCTACAACTGCACTAGTACAGTGAGGTGCAGCAAACTTTAGGTTAAGGAATACAACCAGTACTCTCAAACAGAACAAAATGGATCTAAACATGGATCTAAAAATCTGTTTGATTTATAGTATCATACAACAAATCCTCGCACTGGAGAAGGAGAAAGCAGGGAATGTTTGATATCTTGTGCATTTAAGTGCCGCACATCATGTTTATCACGCCAAAATATCCTAGAGTTTATGAACAGACAACAGTATTCACACATTTATTTATATGGTGATAAACAAACGTAGTAGTTGATTACTGAATGACTCTGTTGATGCACAATCACGTACGAGTGTGCAGACGTCACCGCTCCGTTTTATCTTATATACCATGTAAGTCAACACAGAGGCAAAACGAGGAAATGAAACAAGACCAGGGTTAATGCAGTGACCTGATGTAAGAAGGGAAGCGCTCACTTGTCTCATGATGCCAGTGGTTAGTTAACATTTGTCAAGGCTCTATCTCAGTAGAGACAAACCCTGGTGCAGAATGATTGAATAAATGAGCAACTGTTGCCTTTTTTTTAACCCTTTATTTAATTACAGTCATGCCATTGGTTTCTCTGCAGAACAGACGCAGCTTTTGTCAGACTGTCAGACACAGTCATCAGTTCAAAGATAGACAGAAATGCCTCTGAGGTTTGTTGTGGCAAAATCTTAACAATAGTGAGTGTAGAACTAAGGACACAAGAACAGGAACAAACAGCAGAGAGCATCAAGGCTGTCTGTGCAGTAGTTCAGGGTAAAGGAGTCACTGTTTGGGGTTTAATCGCCCGGAATTGCCCTCTGATTGGTTAAACAGAGGTGAGAGTCTGTTGATACCAGGCATAGAGACAAACAATGGAACCTTGGAGGGAAAGTTAAGACACATGTTGTTGTTGCAGGTGTGTTTCAAGGCTATATGGGGACATTCTTGTAATTAGTTCATACATATGAGTTTGTACTGCCATTTTCTATTGAAATAATAAAGAAATGAGATTCAAGATATTATTGCAATGAGAATAAGTGTCTGCACTTTTGGTGGTCAGAAACACCGCAGAGAGGATACTTTTCTTATCTTTATTTAATCATAATAAGTCACAAGGAAAGATGCATCTCCCCACTTTGGCACATTAAAAAATAAATCACAAGGACTCTATGTTGGTGGGTTAGACAGGATTTTCAATGAGTGATAATATCATAATGTCCCATCACTCATTTATTACCTGCACTGCGATGCATTTACAGCTAATAAAGCACACGGGACAAAACTGTTTTCCCAGTTAATTGAATATGATTAATTGATTTAGACTCTTGTGTCATGCGATACCAATAGTGTCACGCGTGTTTCTGCTGCTGAGCATCAAGATGATGAGGGCAGTGTGAGTGACACTGATCCTTGAATCCATGTGTGTGATTTGAGGTTTTGGGATTTCAGGCTGTCTGACGTTACAGGTTTGGAAAGGACCGGAGTGCAGACTGAAGACGCAGTGTGTAATGTAACTGACACAGAGTGGCAACAAGTCTGAGCACAATGGGGTCGTTCTCAAGACAAAGACTCATTTGACAACTGCAAAACACAATTAAATTACACTAAATGTATACACATCACAGGTTTATGCACACAACATCTTAATAAAATATATTTATTATCCAGTCTCTACTATACCAAATTAATTAAATTACTCCACTAATCCCCATATCCATTATGAAGCATGTATGTCTGTGTGTATTACTAAATGATGAAACACTAAATCATGAAAATAAATAGATACCATAAGATGTTACTAATGTTTGCATCCATTTATTTAAATATTCAGTCTGTGATGATTGTAAAGGATAAACTGACTGAATCCAAAATAAGCAGAGATCCAGATTATTTTTAGAAAAAAGGAGAAACAAATTTATTTACAAAAACAAACAAAATCAAGCCAAAGGAAAAAAAACCACAACTAAGGGGGCATTAGGGCCATTACCACACAGAGTAGATGTGACACATTGGCAACTGTGGATCCAGAAACCAGAGTTTAAATAGCAGAAGTAAACGAGGAGATGAGTTGCAGGTGAGTGGCTCAGAAGCTCTGCCCCGCCCACCTGGAAAACAGAGAACTTTAACAAAATAAAGGACAGGAACTGACCCCATGACACAGTCTATATTAAAATAACTGAACACTGGACTTACATTTAACATTTTGACCAACTTGTATAATAAGATTATATTTAATATCATATTTAAACTTCAAACACACAGTCTGTTTTATTTGGTGTCCTTTTATGATGCAGTCCTCCAGGACACACATGTGGCAATAAACATGTGAAAACCTTGTTGCTGTCTTCTTGAATGTTTTCTTGCAGATCCTTTGCTGGAGCATGATCTCCAGTCAGACGAGAGCCATGAACACGTCCATGACCAAAGTCAACCGGTCAGCTCCACATGTCATGCACTCTGCACAACAAAGTGCATACCTGCACATGCATGTGAGCACCAACTTATTTATAGTTTTTTGTTTTTTTTTCTTCCTGTGTTTATGTATGTTTCTTGTGTCTTCTTGTCTGTGGTTTTAGGTTCAGGCCACAGTGCATGTGATGATACGTGGGAAGAGATTCAAAGTAAAAGAACCATCAGAGCAGAGAACGAAGTGGAGGCCAACAAACTGGTCAACAACTACAGGGTAAGAAGACGCCCGGAGCAAGTTTTCCTCCTCTAATGCACAGAGGTTTGAGTTCTGCTGCGATGATATACTGATGTTTAACGTGTGTGTTCCTGTGTGTCAGTTTGGTTTCCGGAAATGGAAGAGCCACGTGACCGAGCGTCCGTTTGAAGTCCGGTCAGAGGTCGTGAAAGAGCTCTACTCTGAGCTGAACATCATCAAACCACAACCAGGTTTGGTTTTATTGTTTAAGATGGATGGATGGATTGATTGACTGACCTAGTCAGATTTATCCACAACCACTGTGGCACCTCCTGCCTGCTTAATGACAATGTTTCAAACATTTTGTCTCTTGCTATTTATTTATTTATTTATTTTTTTTTAAATGGCATTTTTGAAAAGCTTATCAATATTTTGTTCAACACATCTACGGTATGTTTCAGTAGAGTTACTGCAGTTGTTGGGAGGAAATTATTTTAATAGTTCTCTTAAATATTCATTGACATAGTCAATGAATTAAAAAGGTGTGTATACTGATATTAAAACCTTGTCTGCACATCTATTAGAAATCCTTTTTTTTTATTGGTACATTCTGTTTCTATGTATGTTTAAACTGTCAAATTAACCTGTGATTGTTAGCTCCCTCCCAACAGGTGGAGACTAATTATTGTGATTGCCAGCACATGTGTCAAGTAGGAGTGGCCCACATTATAAATGAGTGTCACTGTCACAGTGTGCCTGATGGCTGAAACGTCATCACTTTCAGTAAAAATCTTATGTGTGTGAGTGTGCAAGACCCCTTTTTTATTTTAACATAATTACTGAGTAACTGCCTGGTCCTACTGTGCACCTTTTTTTTTTCACTTCTGAACATGTTTCTCAATCACTAACTGCCTCTTCCTGACCACACGGATCTGCACTCTGTTGTTGATCTCATCCTCATAAAATCAAGTGAGAGCCACATAAGGTCTGCTACCACGTCACCAGATCTCAGCAATTCACATGAGATCCACTTTTATTGTTACCGAAAGAGACAATTGTTGTAAAAACAATGAAACTATGTATCCTCAACAATTATCCCCAGCAACAGCAATTAAACATACACACAATATGTGGACTGAGAAAAAAAAAGGAAATATATCAGACAAACTCCTTGAGACTCCAAAAAGACATATTTATCAAATGGTGGAGCCCTGACATGGGAAAACTATTACAATGAGGAATCCAATTTACATTTATTTGATACCCTCTTTCCTTTTTAAATGAATGTATTTATTTATGTGGCTCTCTCTGCTATCTTTGTTTTTGTTCCCTTTTGTTTTGTTTTGTTATATGTCCATGTGTATATCACTGCACTGTCAAACGAGTAAACAGCTGCTGTTTGCATGAGTTAAAAAATAATGAATCTAGTATGTAAATTATATGTAAGATCGTGGAGAATTAATGAGTCTTTCACTCATGGATTTCTCTCTTTTTTTCTTCTCCCTGGAATTAGGTCGTCTAATCACATGTGGAAATGTCCTGTATGTGTTTCTCTTTGGTTGGTGGGTCTCACTGGCATATTTCCTGGTGGGATTGCTTATGTTCATCACTGTCACTGGAGTACCATATGGTACGTGAGCTAACACGAGATTACTGTGAGGTTTGTGAACACTAGCGATTCCCCTCATTCGTCTCTTTCTCTATCTTCAGGGAAACTTTGCTGGAAGTTGTCCTGCTACTTCATGTGGCCTTTTGGCAAGACAATCCACGAGGTAATGTTGGGATTGTGATGTTGTGTGTGTTTTTTCTGCCATTCTCTACCAAGAGAAATTAGGTACTTTCCTCATTGTCCTGCCCTAATCCGTCATGAAAGCAGAACCTGTGGTCATGAAAGCAGCAACAGAACAAGGTTACAACACGAGCCCTTGGCAGCAGTTTCTTATGACGATACATGTACGAAAAACAGTGCTGTGATGAGCTCCAGTGCAGAACTTCTTGTTCTTGCTTGTGTTCTCCCCCTGTGTTTTTCGGGTTCTCCATACATCCATCCATACATCTTCTACCGTTTTATCAGGGAATTAACTGGACCTTTAAGTGGAGACTTTGCCCATAGGTTTGAATGTGATAGTGAATTGGCTTGCATTGGCCCCCCTCCCCCAACCATGAACCCAGACAAGTGGTAGAAGATGAATGAATGAATGTGATGAAGCACACATTGCCCTGGTTGTGTGTTTCCAGATTGGAAATACGTTGAGGAGATGCTGTGAACGAGCACCAGACTGTGAATGCAACATAGATAATGTGGATGAAAACTGCCCAGTTCTGCTACCTTCACCCACAGAGGTGATGGAGATCCCAGAACAACGTCCTATCACTCCCATCTGGGTAAGAACACACATGATGACCACTGTGTGCACTGAGTCACTCATATCTGACGCATGTTGGGTTTTTTTTTAGCATCGTATCTCCACATACGTGTGGTTGCTGTTGGGATACCCTCCCATGGTGGTCATCCATTCCCTGGCCTGCTTCTTCTCCTGGATCCTGATCTTCACTATCCCAGTTTCGAAGATGAATGCACGGACCATGACGGTCATTCTCCTCCTGCCTCCTGAGGATGTTTCTGTTTCCTCTTGCTTACGGAGGAAGGCGAGTGAGAGAATTGGCACATATCAGCCAAAGCACACTAACTATACACCAACCCCACATGAATCAGTGTTGGTTTGTTTCTTATGAGCCTGTTTTACGTATTAATATGTCTGTTTTTACTCGACCTGTAGAATCAAAGCTATGAGACCAGAGCACTTCTGTGCTGTTACCATGCTGTGAACTGGTACTACTACAAGTACACTGTTGATGGGATCAACGTGTTTGCTGTCAGTATCCTTTTTTTAATGTGTCACCTGGAGTTTGTGTGTGTGTGTGTGTGTGTTACACATGAAGACATGTTCTCTTCTTTGACTCACCCTGCCAGACCTTCTCCCTCTGGTCATAGTTGCCATAGTAATTGGATATATTGACAAAGATAACCAGTACGCCGGCTCTGCAGTCAAGTTCGCCATAGCACTTAGCTCCATGATACCTCTGTCGTATTACATTGGTATGGGCATTGCCAGGTGAGCTGTTTTCATTAACTTTACACACATGTTAAGTCGCCTTAGATAAAATATTTCCCACATGCTAAAGCTCCAGTGTGTAAGAATAATGACATCTAATGGCTGAGACTACAGTTCTAGCACAGCTTGGCTCTTCTCGGTTTGGTACCAGATTTTCCATTACTTGAAAGTACCTCCTCAATGTAGATGGGGTTGTCATAGCACGGCTGTGTGAAACTGCCATGACGACACAAACACACAAACTAGCGACGGACAAAGCAGTTGTTTTGGGTGTACTGAATCATTAGAATCAGTTCATTAAAAAAGATTAGTTCAGTACTTTCTGCATGGCCCGAGTGCAGACTCCATCTGACACAGTCACTGAACTGAAAAACGACTGAACAGTGCTGTCGCTATATACATCAGACTCTTTGGTTAAATATTGGGATTTTAGACATTTCCTTACTAAATTTTAGAGATTAAGGCATGTCTTCAGGATTTTTAAGTCTTTTTAACTGATCTACAATTGAGCATTGCTCTGTTTGATTCTTGTATTGGATGATGTTGTGCTTACGACTCTTCCTGTGACGATACTCTCTGACCTGTCGGTGCCCGGCAGTCTGTCAACATCACATTTTAGTATCGGCTCGGCTCGCTTGGAACCTCGCTAAAGCACCAGGTACCAGGTACTATCAATAATGGAAAAGCAAAAAAACCAGAGGAGAGCCGAGTCATGCTAACACTGTATAATGTAAAAGTGCCATTTGTAATAAAAAAGGAGAGTACTCCGCTCATGCCTCATGCCAGGGAACCACGGTGGCCTTCACATACCAGAAAGGATGTTATTCTCCTTCATTTACATAGTAAATTTGTCTGTAAACATCATATATCACAGGCTGATTTTAAATCAATTGTGAGGCAAAGTAACGGCATGAAATTGCTAAGAATGCGGCCGTGAATTTCAACACCCCCTCATGATTCTTACATGATGCCATTAAGCACATTCATGCTGAAATGCTGACTACTGAATAAAAGGAAAGGAAAAGAAATACCTGGACACAGCCAACACTGAAGAAGAGATGAAGTGAATGTTAACACATTACTGCATCAGGACATCAGTGTGAAAGCTCACATTTACAGAAAACAGGTTAAAAACATATTAAAAAAAGGCCTTGACGCTCTTCAAAAGTGATATATCCTATTACAGATAGTAATTATACTAGTTGTATTGTATTCAGCCTGTAAACCCTTCTAAATATCACACACTGGACCTTTAGCAGAGTAACCGTCGATTTCCTTCAAATGACTGTGGATTATTTTTGCATTGGCAGCATCTCAGCGCAGAGTAACTTTGCAGTGGGTGCAGTGGTGAATGCTACCTTCGGCTCCATCACAGAGCTGACCTTTTATATCACAGCTCTGCTCAGAAGTCACCAGGAATCTAACACGTGTCTGCAGGAGGTGGTAAAAGCTGCGCTGACTGGCACGCTGCTCGGCTGCATTCTCTTTATTCCTGTGAGTCAATTTCTGTAATTAATGACCTCAACTATGTGCCTCACCCACTGTGAGTGATTATGTTTTTTTGTTTAGAGTTGCATATCAGTCCACTTCCTGAAAAGCCAGATTTCAACCTGTAGGTTTAAAATATCATTAAACTAATATTAATGCCCCCAAATCACACACTACTGCTACTACTAATAATATAATATAAAATAATTTTATTTATGTAATCCTTGCAAATACTCGATGGGACATAACTTGCACTTTACTGTTTGATACTGTTATCCATCCATAGTGATTTTTTTGTTTTGTTGTTTACTGGATGTTGTTTTTAGGTGTGTGTGTGTTTGTTTTGTTACTTTTATATTTATTTTCTCCTGTGCCCATAAGATGAGGCCAGTCTTATTACTTGCACTACTTTATGAAACACTTTTTTTTAAATGTATTTATTTGGGAGCTCTTTCACATTTCAATAATGACATTTATAAGATACACATCACATGCATATCAAAATAAATAATATATTGATTCAAAACTTCGCATTAAGTCTGATCTAAATAAGAATCTCTTTTTCTGGAGCTGTCCCTATCATTTTACCTTCAGTAATAAACTGAGCATTTGGACAAAACAATGCCACACATATTCACTCATCTTTGAAGATACACTTCTTATACATACACAGTTTCTGTAAGCAATTACTACTTGTAATGACAATGTCCATCAGATCAAGTCAGGCCTTGACAAATATATACATATATATATATAACATCAAATGGAATATCGATCTGAAAAACGTCAGTTGCGTTGTAATTTTTGGGCAGTCCCAGAACAAATGGTAATGGTTTCCCACATTTTGCCCCACACAGCCTCCAACAACACCTTGATATGTTTTCTGAGGCAGGGGTTGTACTTTGTTCTTAAATAAAATATTTAATAAGAAAAGGAATATGGGATGAACTGGAAAACAAACAAACAAAAAAGCATGTTCCCTTGAAAAGCAAACCAAAATGAATAAAATTAGATCACATCAAGCAGCGCTGCGCCCAAACTTAAACGGTTTATCTCAATGTCATCAGATAATCACATATAAACTGATATGAATGTCAACATGAGAATGGACTCTTAAGTTCTGAAGATAATTTATTGAAATTAATTCAATTTAAAAGTTCAAACTGAACATGAAATACCCAGGAAAACTGTACAAAAATTATGCAATAACTATAAAATTAGGATCAAATCAAAAATAGACCTTAATTATATGATAAAAGTGGCAATAAGTGTACTCTTCTTGTACAAGTGTGTTCCTCAAAGCTGCAGTGGAGTCAGCTGATCTTGTTTCACTGAACAGGAGCCGACCAGTCACCTTTTATTTTCAGTTTGGTTCATAGAACAGCTAATGAGTTTTACTCAGCTGATCTCAGAGGCCTTAAAATGTCTCTGACGTAGTCCAGAGCCAGACCGTGGATCACCTTAAAACTAATTCATGAAATTTTAAAATGTTTCCTAAAGCCATGGCCACGCAGTGTGGTGCTGTTAAAATTGAATGTGATGTGATACAGGAACTCCCAGACTAGAGTTTTACTGTAAGTCTGTTCTGAAGTTGTGATTTTGAACTCCTTTGTCCGTGTGCAGGGCATCTGCATGATCATCGGTGGGCTGAGACACAGTGAACAAAGATTCAACAGTCGCTCGACAGGAGTGAGCTCCGCTTTGCTTTTCATTTCTGTAGGAGGTGAGTCCCCAAAAATCAACAGACTAAAATCTTGTTGTTACATTTTTAGAAATTAGGCACAACACGATGAAGACAAAACAGACGGAAACTAATTTTCATTTCTAGCTGTGTGCTCAGATGGAAATCACCTCAGGAAACTAACTTACTCACATCAGCAGATAAATTTTTCCTTTAAAGACAAAAGAAGCAGTAGCTTCAAACATCTCTACACTATAGCACCACCTACTGGCTGTTTATGTTACAATTTTCTTTTACGTTACTGCTGCTCTCGTTCACTCATCTGTGAGTGGGACCATTCTTACTCCAATCACCTCTGGATTCATTCATGACACATAAACACACTTTTGTTCTCACCATCTTGTTTTATAGGTTATTCAGTTTATCAGTGCATTAATATTAAAAAAGTTTATTTTATGAAGAGACAAATCAGGTTTGTGTGTTTTTAATTCTGTGGGACAGCAGAAGTCACAGTGCCTGCTCGAGGAGGTGGCATCTTGAAAAAACTGGCCCAGAGAAATGTTTTGGATGTTTTTGAACACTTTGTTCCTGAGTTCCTGAGCTCATCTGCAATCTGCCTCATCAATGGCACTGAATGAGGTTTTATGTTGTAAAGTTTGTGTGGCTTTTATGAGAGTTGTATTCATCCAGTTTGACTCTATACTGAAAATGCTCTCATGAAGGCTTTGTAGTAAGCATTTCTGTTTGTGATGTGAGCAAATGAAGAGCTTAAGTGCAATGTGGATGTGAGTATTTGTCCTGGCTGCTGAATGGGGAAGTGCTACCTATGTGTTATTGAATCATAATAAATTCAATTATTATTGTCCATTAAAGAATGAAGTGGTAATATCATATTTTGTATATAAAAAACGGACAAATAGTAGTCTGGTGTCATAACTACTGTTGTGAAGAGATTCACCAGTTGACCACTTACCAGCTGTCAATCACTCTGGTGTCCACTCAAGTTTACATTTTTTACAGTCTATGGCTTATATGCTATGGATTAAAGGCATGTGCATGTTTACATTTTATAGGCCAGCAGGGTCATTTGTGTGAACATATAATCTGAGGAAGTTCAAATTTTGGTTGCAGGAGTGTGAATAAATTAGGGAAGAACATATTGATTAATCCCAGCGTTTGTTGTGCGTCAAACATTTGTTTGCACGTATTAAACGGTGTGTGTCCCACCGTTGTTCATAAAATAAATTTAAACTTTAAAGAATGACAAAAATAAGAAGATGGTAGTGACATATATAGGTCTGTATCAGTCTAAAAACAACTGTGCCGTATACTGCTGTATCAACGCTCAACTCATGTGTCCCTGCACTGTGTCTGGCAGGTGTATTTGCCCCCACACTGTTCTCCAAGGCTTACGGGAGCCTGGTGTGCGACGCCTGCACCAACTACACGGCGGGAAACGCCATGAGCAGCGTACAGTTTGTCTGCCACAACTGCCACTATGATCTGGTCAGCGTCGGTAACCAGGAGCTGCTCATTCAAACGCACATGCACTGACTGCACCAGGTTTAATGTGACTTTGTCTTTTCATTCAACAGAACAACGGTACACTGTTCCACAGCCACGTTCAGTAAGATACTTACTTACTCACTACAAGTGTGTGAAATGTAACATTTGTTGGATAAGTCACCCTTCACCCTTCACCTTTCTCTTCCAGGTGTGTTATCTTTTGAGTTGTGATGCTAACTGAAGGTGTTTAGTTTGTCCGTTGTGGGCTGCCGTAAAAACATGATCCAAAATGGCCGCCTCTTTAGAGCTGACAGAGCTCCTGATATTATCGCCGGTCGTGATCAGCAGTGCTGTCCCTAAATACACCAGACTCCTCTGTTAAATATTGAGGTTTTAGACATTTCCCTGGTAATTGTTGGAGATTTTTAAGTCTTTTTAACTGATCTACAGTTGGGCACTGTTCAGCTTGATTTCTGTGTCACCTCAGCTCACTTTGAACCTCGCCAGAGCAGGTACTAAGGTACTATGCTAGTGGAAGTGCAACTTAACTGTGCCATGGCAAGGAAATATCACCTTCCATTTCTGCTAAATGAAAACAGTATCACCTGAATGTGACACACTGGACTAACTCTATTTCCTGTCTTTATTCACGTGACACCACTGTGAAAACAAAGGCTCTAAGAAAACTCCTGTGTGTTTAAGGACATTTGAATTTGGAGAGTTTACCACAGTGTCCTCATTTGCTTGTCTCTGTCCTGTATAAAGTCTGTGTCCCTGAATGCACCAGCAAGTAGTTTTCTACACAGTCCCTGTTCACAGCTGCATTAACATCAAACGATACATGTAGAAAATCATTATGTGTAGAAATGTACTGTACATTAAGTAAATTGTATTCCTCCTCTGTCATGTCGTCAGGCCTCTGGTGTACTCGGTGTGTGTCCTGCTGCCTGTCGCCTACATCATCGGCCTGATATTCACACTGAAGACGCACTCCCACATTTACAACATCCATGTTGGAGGAGGACAGGGTATGAGTCCCTGTCATGGTCGCAGTCAATGACTCAGCCACGTATACTGTGAATGATGAAGGTTCATGCTGTACCTGTGTGTGTGTGTGTGTGTGTGCATGCACAGTGAGCGGTCAGCACGGAGCGGTGGTCCACTGGTCACGGTGGAGGTCACTGATCATCCTCATCATGGCCACTGTGCTCACATCGGCCTGCGCTGATCTTGCCACCGAGCACATCCAGCCCATTCTGAACCAGCCCAACATCTCACAGGTGAGGACATGCAGCCACGTCTGAGCGTCTGTTTTTAAACGTCCAGTGTGTAAGAATCAGTGACCTCTAATGGTGAGACTGCAGAGTGCAGTTTTCCACTCACTCCCTCCTCCTCCATGTGTGTCAAGGAACTACAGTGACCTTTTTATACCATAAAGGATGTGGGTGTTCTCTGTCATCACTCTGCTCCTCCTTGTTTGTCAGTTTACACTCATAGTAATGCTGCTTTTCCATTAGCTATACTACCGAGTACCTGGCAATGTAATGTTTAACTTACATTAAATAACTGCACATTATAAAGTGGCCTTTTATTGTGACCAGTCTAAGGTTCAAAGTATATAAATACAGACCATTTACATATAAAAGGCATAATCTTAGTCTTTTTTTATTTTAAAGCAATCATTCACTTCTATAAACCTATGTTTGTGTTTGTTAAGTCACTTTCTGCCTAGAATCCCTGAGAAATGTTACAGACTGCCAACATTTATCCGTCTCTTTCTCTCCAGTACTTCATTGGGGTGACAGTTCTTGCTATGGTTCCTGAGATCCCTGAGATTGTGAATGGGATCCAGTTTGCTCTCCAAAACAACATCAGTCTAAGGTGAATTATGCATAATTAAAACTTAAAAAAAACCTGAAACTTTCCCACCTGGATCTAACCAGTGTGTGTCTTGTTTCAGTTTGGAGGTGGGGAGCTGCATTGCTGTGCAGGTCTGCATGCTGCAGATTCCAATACTGGTCTTATTTAATGCTTTCTATGTAAGACGCCCTTCTCTTGATTTGTTTTTTCTTTATTATAAATACATTTCTATGAATATTATTCTCTGAGATAAAACACCATCTCTGCTGCTACACAGGATGTGGGATTTGTGCTGTTATTCAGTGACCTGCACCTGTGGGCCAGTATCTTCAGTGTCATCGTCGTCAACTACATCTTCATGGACGGGAAGTCGGATTATTTTCAGGGTGAGATTAAGCTTGTTTTTTTTTTCTTTAAAGAGATGTCAATGTTTGCTTGACATTTATCTCTAAAGCAGAGATTCAAAATGACTTCACCTCAAAACTTCCAAGGTTATTGCATGCGTCTGCTATTACCAATGAATAATCATCATAAATAAACACGGTTTCCATATTGATCACAATCATTGTGGTTACCGTTTTTTTTGTCATAACTGAGATGCCGGAGATGTTTTGTTTAAATATTACCACATAATACATCATAAGGATTCAAAGGCTTTATTGTCACTGTGCAAAAATAACACGTGATCTCTGCAATTTCATTCTACTGTGTTTGCATAATGAGCTTCCTAATGTCCATATAAAAGGCTTAATCTAAGCAAAGCATTCTTATTTTAAAACATACTTCAGGTGATTATATCCCATTTCTACCAATAAACCATCTAACTGTTACTCTGGACCTTTTAAGAATCCCTGCAGTTTGACCACGTGAAAATCAGGACACTTCTATTAATGTCTTCTTCTATTGTTAGCATAATCGTGTTCTTGGTCACGCTTCATAACTCAAATTATAAAGTACGGATTGAGAGGATGTTTTCTGGAGATGTAGGATTATGTTTTACTTAGTGATAATGATACAGATTTAGGATTGTTCTTATTTAAGTGTGTGTGTGTCCTTCTCTAAGGCTGCTCACTTTCTCACCGAGCGCTGTCTGAAACATGTTTATCTAGTACAGTGGTAAACGTGTAATCTCCTCTCTTGTTTCCTGTTTCTCAGGTACGGCCCTGGTGGTTGTCTACCTCATCCTTCTGGCTCTGTATTACTTTGCTCCATACCCTGCTGGCTGCTGAGGGAGGATCGTTCATTTTTAAACCTGAAGCAAACACATTATCAAAACCACTCCCTGTCAGTTGAATTTACTCTCAAAAGATTTTACCTGAATGACAATGTGACATTTTTATTCTCAGGTGGGTACTTCCTTCTTTGTTTTTGTTTGTTTTTTTAATCACACATACACATAACATATTACTCCTAACACTATGAAGCTTTTCAGCTGACATTCATGTTTGTTCTGTCGTCCTAAGGGTTAAACTGTGCAGTTTGTTTGTTTGTCTTTACAATGCAATGGATATTGATATTTTTGCACATAGTATTTTGATAAAATTACTGTTGTGATATATTTGTATACTTTTTTTTTTAACCATGTGTAAATTAAACGTAAAATGGTTTGTGTGCAGGAATGACTTGTCTAGTTCTTCCTGAGTTTAAAATAATGATCTCTGTATGTTGAGATTAAGTGTTAAATTGTGTCTCTTAATGGTTTTCCAGCTGAAAAAGTTGCATGGCTGGCTGTGCACAGCAAGAACGAGAACTGTAACGACGTTTAAGTTTCTAACAGTTTCCCCTGTTCTGCCATAGCTGTATGTTCCTCTGTTCCAGCTCTGGTTTCTAACTGTGTGTTAACCTTTTAACACCTTTTTTTTGCTTATTTTCACCATAAAAGGGTCAGAAAATGTCCTGTGAGTAAGTGCTTTTGTCCATTTTTTCGAGAATAACTTTCAATATCTGGTAGTTTATGATTTAGCTAGTTACGCGTGTTAAATTTGAACAGTATAAAACATATTTTTTTTGAGTTTTTGTCTCAATGTCCAAAAACCAAAAAATGGAAACAATGTACAGGTGTATTTCCAACTCTCTCCTCTCTGGTGACAAGGACACAGATTTGCCAGCTTCCTGCAAGAGTGCGAGTGAAATTACAGTAATAACCACACGCTGGTTTTGACTTGCAACTTATCTGCTTTCAGAAACTGTTGGAATTTTTCCGATAGCACAAACGGTCGCATAATTACGGTAATGCAAAGTGTGCTTGTGCAACCGCGTCGTCAGCGATACGCTCAGTTCTCAAAGTGTTAATGGCAGACTGTTTCAAACTTCCATTACAATAATATTAATATTAATAATAATAATACCTGAGAATATATTATTAAAAAAGAACAACTGTCTGTGTTTTATTGTTTGAACAGACAGAAATACAAAACACAATGAACATTACAGATAAAGTATTTGCCTCGGAGGAGACTCACCATTTTACAGAGGGCTTTGTGTGAAGTGACATGCAAACCATGCTGACATGCAGGAGGTCATTTCACTTTCAACATCAAAAACGATGCAAACATACACATCATCGACCTTTTAAGCAGTGCAATACATTTACCAAGTATGAGTGAGTGGAGAGAGGGGGGGAATAAGGCTGCCGTTTTTGAATGGGGAAAATGCACTTTGTGATACAAGTTTTTAAAAAAGTGGGGGAACTAAGAGTTTAACCAAGACAGTGAGAGTTAAAGTCAAAGAAAATAATGCTGAGATGTTCTCAAACAAATTAAGGGTTTGCCTTAATGTGACTGCACAGAAATGAAATGACTGCTGATGCTTTAACTTAAGTGTCTGATCACAGTAGTTTATATCCTGAGTGAGCATATTTACCTCTCTTGTTTGTTTTGTTGTTTTTACTTTACCACAAATCTCAAGCACAATAATGCACAGAGGAAACAGAAGACGGCATAATAAAGATAATAGTAACTGAGTTGTAACAGTATAAAAAAAGTTTAAATTGAGATCAGGCATAAAGTGAGAAGTAAAAGGACAAAGAAACGGGTGAAATAAATACAGCTACAGGGTCTGCTACAATTCATAGATATGTAATAACACCAAAAAACAAAACAGCAGCACGGTGATGGAAATAAATAAGTAAACGCAACTTAAACTTTGTGGGTTTAAGGTGATCAAATCATGTTAAATTGCAGTGGAGTCTCCTGTGGAGAGCAACAGGTAAATCACATGGGGTAGGGAAAAGAGAGACATGAAGACGCACTTAAAAAGTCTTAAAAATGAATTATAAAACACAATTTTTGAACTTTAGAAGGCACTGGATGGACAAATAATAATTTAAAAAAAGGCTTGAGAATCACTGTGGAGCTTCATATGTCAATTACTAAGCTTCACATTTTCACAGTGATGTAACGTCACAGATGTTTTTGTCCGATCACAAGCTTTGATTGCGAGTAGCTAGAGCAACATTTTTCAGTCTGTGCAGCAGCAGCAGCAGCAGCAGCAGCAGCAGCAGCAGCAGCAGCAGCGTTACAATCACAGCTCGCGGCGTCCCTAATGCTCACATGTGTCACTCTGGGGGGAAAAAATGGAATGTAAGGTGTCGCTGTGATGCATCGTCAGCAGTGCAGTGTGCCACTTTTCAGAGAATCTCTGTGGATTCTGACTGAGCAGGAAGTGAAGTGTCATCACACATTCTCCCTCTTTTTCAAAGACACAGGAGACCTCGAAATCACACCTAGTGTAGCAGCGGCTGATGAGCCGCAGCGTGAAACAAGCAAATCTCAGCCTCTGGATTCAAGTTTGAGTAGAAACTAGCAGAAGCATCATTCGTTCAGCTTTTTTCACAACATGTTCTTTGGAAAATGTGACTGTCACTGCTCATGCTCCACAAGTGACAAGTGTGGCCAAGACTGAAGAGCACAAGACAAATTCTGAGCAGAACACGAGAGACTTCTTAGTAACGAGGAAGTGGGAAGCAGCCTAACAGTGATTCTGGTTTCCACAGTGATGTGTGATTCCTCACAGAGACATGCAAACTCACAGAGAGAGAACATTACACTTTGCACTTCTGCTTTAAAAAAAAAAACACATTTCAATAAGACTAAAATTAAAAAGGCATTCAAAGATTTCTCATCACCATCTGACATCAGTTTGTTTCGGGAGTGTTCTTTGTCTTTGCCTTGGTATCAGTGAATTTAGAGTCACATACCACTTCCTTTTCAGAGTCTCTGTGCTTCCTCTATTTGAGTCGCTGAACGAGTGAGTGGGTCAGTCCTAGGCTCAGCAGCTGGAGGGTGGACAGTTGCGCTAAATGAGGGAAAGACTTGAGCAGTTTCTCCCAGGTGAGTTCCAGCAGGCTGGGAACCACCAACCACACTTTGTACAGAGAGCCGGTCCTTCTGTTCCCGGACATGTTGACGACACCGCCATGGACGTACATGCAGCCGGCCTGAG
The DNA here is from genome assembly GCF_019176455.1 of Solea senegalensis. Classification (NCBI taxonomy): domain Eukaryota; kingdom Metazoa; phylum Chordata; class Actinopteri; order Pleuronectiformes; family Soleidae; genus Solea; species Solea senegalensis. Next base: position 20,193,584 of record NC_058030.1, read on the forward strand.
GGAGAGGAACAGGACGAGAGATCAGAGCTGCAACATTCACTCCTTTAATCGATAGGTCACACATTATAAAATCAATTACTTTGACTTTGTTAAGATCAGAAAAGATACACTAAACTTTCAGCGTCTCCTTAAGCAGACATTTTGCAGAAAACCAACATGTCCCACCAACAAAAGGTTCATATCATATCATATCATATCATATACACCTGCTCAGGTCCATGATATCTTAAGAAACTGCATCAACATCCATACAAAGAAATGTACATGTTTAGCTTGTGGGGAGACAGAAGCTGCTGGTTTGTGTGACAGGTAAATCCAAATAAGTATTTCAATCACAAAATAACATATTTGAACTTCCTGAAGAAGGCAACATGAAAAATTAAAAAGGAAAAAACAGTGAACGTATCAGGTGAGCCTTTTGTCAAAGAGGCTGGGCCACAGACGCAGCAAAGTCAATGTTGACACTTGTTGAAAAGAAACCTGACCTAACAAAGCACATGCATGGCCACTAATACACACACATCCACACCCACACACACATATAGAAAAGGAAAACCTACTTTACTTAGCTTTGACTATTGTTAAATTGTTTTGATCCACTGGGCTCTTAGAGAAATATGGGTGGACATTTTTCAATATAGCTAATAAAAAGAAAAACAACCCAAAAAATGAATGATAATCACTTGTTTGCAGACCTCCAGCCATTTAAACTGCAGTGCAGATTTATTTTCCCACTTGGTGAAGCAAAAAGAAACCTGCTGAGGTGGCAGGTCAGAAAGAGATTTGGCTCACTGGAGTGACTGCAGCACAGTGGAAGTACGCTGGTTCTGGCATGATGGCGGGAAGCTTAGTCCACTGAAACGTCTGCAGGTTGATCTTCCACAGGTCTGACAGGATCTGCTCTCCGTTATAACCCCCACATATAAAAACCTCTGGGAGGAAAAAACAGAGTGAGAAATGTTTTAACAACAACAACGCAGGCGCACGTGTGTGTGTGTGTGTGTGTGAGAATCCTTCGTACCGTGTTTGACCTGCACACAGCTATGACAGCGACGGGCAGCAGGATAACCTACCATTAAAATGACAAGTGAAATAATGACGACATGTTCTTCTTAAAATTCTCCATTCACAATGATTATTAAGTTAAATGCAGGCCACAAACCTATTTTTTCATGAGCTTTCGTGTTTATTTCCTCCCAGTTATTCGTCTCCAAGTTATACGCGTGAATCTGATTAAAAAAACAAACGACCAACATTAAATAGATGACATTAACAATTAACTTTAAATTTCTGTTTGTATTCATTCCTCTTACTTTATCCATGGGATACGACGTCCAGGATGTTCCACCTCCCAAAATGTATATTCTCTGTCTGTCATGAGCCAGCTCATGTCTGTACCTGTAACATTAGGCATTCACAATCATTTTAGTGAATACTGACGAGGAGTGTAGCTGTTAAAATTGTCTGCTCTGCCTGACTGACCTCTCCTGAGGTAGATCTGAGGGTGTGTTGTTGGGTTTGAGGTGTGTCCACTCTCTGGCGGTCAGGTCCAGCCTGTGAAGGTCAGTGCTGTAAAGGTAGCCCGTTGTTCCTCCAAACACATAGAGGTAGCCATTTATGATGACCATTGCCTGCAAAATGGAAAACACTCAGAGATATTTGTCGGCTGCAAACAAAAGTTTCCACGCAGCTGTGAAGAGTCAAACACTCGTTACCTGCCCATAGATCTTGTTGGGCTTCTTCCCTCTGCAGTTGAGCAGGTTCCATCGCTTGTACTGAACATTGCAAACGTGGACGTCGTTGCCATTGTTTTCACCAAATGGAATCCCAGTGCCACCAAACACCAGCAGGTTGTTGCCATGTAAAACAGCTGAAAGCGACAAACAGTCGACATGACTTGTCAAACCAACTGAAGCCGACTCAACGCAGCAAACTCTCGCGAGAGCGACCATATCTACAAGAGTGACAGTTTAAAAGGGTACACAAACAGCCGCCGTTGTTTTGATATTCCTGCTACTTCCTGTTGTTGTCGTCTTCTGACGCTATTGCCTGTCACTCACCTACTCTTTCATTGACTGTTGACAACACGTGTTTGCAGTTGGTCGGTAATCAGTACACACTTAAAATTCAAACATGTTTGACTGACAGCGACTGAGGTCGGGTTGGGTCTGTCACCCACACACACAAATAGATTTGGCTTACACCAACATTCTGGTCCACTAAAAGCATTACAACTATTCATATGTTTGTTTTGAAGAGGCAACAACTCACTTTCGTGTCTCTAGTGGTTTCTGTTTAGTGGCAGAAACAAGAGGCCACAGTTGTGTTGTGTTATAACAATCCTTCCTTTGTTAAAACACAGTAATGGGATGAACACTGTTCTCTTGTATGTATGTAAAAAATGCAGATCATTTGTCCCATTTTTTGACCAAGCCACCATCCATATAAATGCAGAGTGTATGTACCATTAAAACTATGCAAATGTGCATCAAGCAATTAAAAATATCGACTAAAGTACGGCACAGAAAACATACTACTAGCCTGTGTTTCAAAATGAGGTTTCAAATCATGTGAACTTCAGCAACATTCTCTGCTCTGAGATGCTGGGGGCGTGTCCACTGCAGAAGCCAAACACACACAATTTGGTGTGTCAACAAGAAATATTTTTCAAAAACCCACTTAAAAACATTCTGAACAGAAAGCCAGAGACAAACTGTTACCTCAACAATTCTTCACACCGCAGTTGCTCTTATGTTCACATGTTTGCGGCCATTATTTTCTAATATAATGTGTGAAGAGGAGAAACTGCATTTGCTTTACTCAGACTTTAAGTATCACTCATTACAACAAAGTGTGACAATCTACATTTCACACCGAGTTATTGTCTCCGATCAAACCCGGCATTAACATCCAACCACAAGAGGACGGCTCTAAATATAAGTATAACAATACATTGAGGACACATTTGCATTGGCAAACAAAGCAGGAGGGAAATGAGAGGAAATAAGAAGTGGTCACTTGAGAACGCATCGTAACATTCTAATGTGCCAGTGAACTGCCGTTCTTAGAACTGTTAAGTGTGATAAGATCAACTGATGTCAGTGATGAGGACTTGTGAAGAAATCACTTGACTGCAGAGGGCTGACTGGTGACCTTAGTTGAATTAGTTCAATCATTGCTTGAGGGAGTCCTGAAGAGTTTGCTTGAAAAAGAAGTTTCTGTTTACACACTTAACTTCTACAGTCTGTGATTGAGGGCTGACAAAGATGTTAAATGCATTTTGTTCTCCAAAACATGAAAAAAACTGGGGTTTTTTGTTATTGGTTTTTTATTTACTTTTTCTTTTATCTGTGTGAAGTGCTTACCGGACATAGAAGCCAACTCTGTAGGCATGTAACCCTCTGTGCGGACTTGTTGCCATGTGGCTGTGGCAAAGTGAAATCTCCAAAGCTCCCTAAACAGAGGGTAGTCTTCATTCTCCGACCCGCCTGCCTCGTCAAAGTCTGGGTTGTAGCCTCCAAACACATACAAATTGGTGCTGTCTGCAACACAGCGGTGTCCACTGCGGGCAGGAGGTACACAGTGTCCTGTAGGAGGATTACAATACATTTACATTACATGTCATTTAGCAGACGCTTTTATCCAAAGCGACGTACAATGGAATTGAGTACAATCAGCCAGGGGTGGAGTCAAACTTGCGACCATTGTGACCATGATGTCTTTCGCACACAGGGTACCGGTCTTAACCACTGAGCCACTCCACCCCGGAATAATGTAAAGGTTGTCTTTTGAGCCTGAAATATGATATTATGTTTGTGCTGCTGCCTGTCTTAACCATATCCTTGTCCTGGTTAAAAGAAGGTTAAATAACATAGATTAGATTAGATAATAATAGAACAGATAACCCATAAATATTAGACAACATGTGTCAGTCATCATCTACCGCTTTATCCTCCACCAGAGGGTCGCGGGGGGTGCTGTGCCAATCTTAGCTACATCAGGCGATAGGCGGGGTACACCCTGGACAGTTCGCCAGACACAGATCGAGACAAACAACCATTCACTCTCACACTCACTCCTATGGTCAATTTAGAGTGTCCAATTTACCTAATCCCCACATTGCATGTTTTTGGACTGTGGGAGGAAGCCGGAGAACCTGGAGAGAACCCACGGACACACGGGGTGAACATGCAAACTCCATGCAGAAAGGCCCTTGTTCCAACCAGGGATTTAAAAAGTAAATATATATATATCTCGATGAATGTGAGGGGTCTTTACCTTCACGCAGAAACCTGTTTGGGATACGCAGGTTAGGACAGGAGGGAGAGAAGATGCGTCGAGCCTGAAGCCATCGAGCTCGCTTCTTAGAGCCTGAAATAAATCGGTGACACAGACAGAAATGTGTACAGTGAGTGGTCTGCCTGTATCGCACCAAAGAGAAACAGTAATACAGTTTTTAAAAATAAAATAGGGATGAAGGATATTGGACTTCCAATATACAGAGTGCTTGGGCCGATAACAGATACCGATATATACGTTTTGACTCTTCTATAGAGAAATTAAAACAATATTTGTTTGAATATACATTTTCTTCATTGAGCAAAATAAATAGCAGCCTGCTCAGCCTACTGTTGTAGTCATTATACATTATCAGCAGATGTTGGTGTGTTTGCAGATATACAATAATCCCTTTTAAAGCCAATATTTGCAGATATTGCGCCAATAATATTGTGCATCCCTATTTAAAAAACAATTAAGAGACCTGAATAACAAGAAAGATTATTGCTGGACTTAATTAAATATGTAGACTGTTTCACAGTCTTATTATAGGAATAACTGAGCTGGATCTACAGATCTAGTGTTTATGCCTAGGCACAAACTGATTAATAAAACCGCCATAAACCTGTGAAGCATTTAGTGTAACAAGTAACATGAATAGTTTTAAACGTAATGCCAAATTAAACAGAGAAAATAGTCATTTCAGTGTTGAGTGTTTGTGAAGCGTTTAAGGCTGTTTAACACATGAAACACACAGACTCTGACATTAGATTAGACACATTAAACAATGAGGTACTGCTAATGTTCTTTGTGCTCTATTGTCAGCAGCTCCGTCACGTAGCTCACCCTCTTCTGCTCACTTCACTCACATGTTAATCACCATTTAAAGTAATAACAATAACAAAAGCAGCGAGGCTGCCTCGTAATGCCTTTATTCAATCACCATTTGCTGCTGGCTTCCGCAGCAGCTTTAGCTAACTCTGGCCTGTGAGCAGTGGCGATGCTACACCACAGCTAGCTTCACTAAATCACACATAAATCTGATTCCTTCTCCACAGAGGAGCAGATAGCCGGCAGTGAATAGCGGTTCGCTTAAGCTTTAGAAAACCTTCACTACTGTTTGTTTAGTTGACAGCTTGAGGCAGAGCACAAGCTGCTGTTTACAAACCCGAGTCTCGGATGGACGGCCTCCACGACAGTTTCTCAAACTTGTTGAGCTGACTGAAGGTCCCGCTGTGCTGCGCCGACATCTTAACGGGAGTGAAACACACGGACAGGGAGAGAGAGCGGAGGCTCAAAACAGATAAACAACCCGCTTCACTGTGACCCTCAGCCTGAAGCAACAGAGCAGAACAACACAAACGCGTCGTCTCCACCTGCTTCTGCCTCTACCGCTACATATGACGTCACATACAGCTGCTCCCAGCTGGCCAATCAGAGGAGAGACACGCGTGCTGCGTTCAAGAGTAATGTTTGTATAGTTTACAGCAGTTTACATACGCTACCTACGGGCAAGGATTAGGGCCATATATAAAAAAAGGAAAAAACAACTGACTTCTGAGACTAAAGTCTAAAGTCGTTTTGTTACAAATATACTGTACATACACATACACAAATGTATACGATATCAAAGGAAGTACTACAAGGACATGGCAGCCAAAATATTCAAACAATATGCAAACAAAATGTACAGAACACATAGATAAAGTTCATACTCCACTTACGTGAAATAAATAGTCTGCTTCCTCTCAATTACTGTCTATTTGTCAAGTAAATGTGTAACATATGATAGAAAAACACGTGGTAACTTGGAGCATTTACTTAATTTCTATATTTTTTCTAAGAATTTAATCTTAATATTTCCTTTTAAACTGTTTCCAACTTGGACATTGCTTTATTTCCACTTCAAATATGTTCCATAGCCCCACTCATATATATGAAAAACACATTTTAATTGTTAAGATTGTTAAGATTTTAAGTTACGATTGTGAACCCCATCTCCACTGCCGAACAGTTTCTGTATATTTTTGAGGAAAAGATTATTTCTGGCTTTGAACATTATTTGTGCTCGTTGCTCCTGACAGCGTTTAACTGGGTATGAAAGATGAGTGATAGAAAATACACTGTATGAAAGTGTGAGTGAATGGGTGAATGGCAAAACTGTAGTGTAAAGCAGCTTTGAGTGGTCATCAAGACTAGAAAAGTGCTATATAAACACAGACCATTTACCAAGTCAACCTTTAGCCCAGATCTCTGGGGCTGCTTTGCTGACATGTGGTAATCTGGATTTGAAGCTCTCCAAGAAGACTGGCTGCAAAACACAACAGTACGATCAATCATCCCATAAAACAATATAGTAGCATGTTCAAACATGGTTGCGGGAAAATAACCATCATATGCACCTGATGGTTAATATTTGTCTCAGTGACAACAATAATGATCAAATGTGTGGTTTAGTTGTCTTATCAGTGCTGTTAGTTCACACATTTACATGCAATGGTGTTAATGTTTAACATCTGAGGCCTCGGCTGTCCGTCCAGACCTCAGAGTTGTCCAAGTAAAACAACTGTGCGACTTCTAATGTGTTTCCATTGTGATAGCAGGAGCACCATTCAATCAGTTTGCAGTCACTGCAACATAATGTTCCTTCATAAACGTTCCCTTCCTTCACCACTAACATTAGCAAAGATCATTTGTAAACAGAATTAATTCCAGTTTCAGTTGGTAATTTAATGCACAAATACTCCACATAATTGGTCAATGCACCGACAGAGAATAGGAAATTAAGCCATTGTTTGAAATTCCTCAACAGTGACCTGCAGCTCAGATAATGAGATTACAGGAAGATGAGTCGTCAAGATTTTCTTTGGTCCACTGATCTACTCATAGATTTCTGGAGGTCAGCACTTACTAATACAATCCCATCCAACATGATTAACCTGGTTATGAGTTTGCACTGGATTCATGCATTTTAATTGTTTGTGGATGAAGAAATTACTTTTGATCACCAAACTATAACTTAAATTAAACGTGAATTATGCTGGCATTTTTGTTTAACTTTAATTTAACACACATACTATTAAGTTATGTTTAAGTCTGGAAACATGGTACATCAGTGAGAACCCATTGATTTAAGTGCCATGGCTGGAGTGAAATCTGGAGAACTGAGATTTACACTCAAGTGAAGAGTGCTACAACATGAAAACCTGGTACCTGTGTAGTCATCCATTTTGTTTTTGTCCCATCCACGTTGCTCCTCTCTGGAGGATTACAGGTTTTAGATACAAAGTGCTCATGAGGTGAATCTGACACGTACATTACCATGACAAAGGGTTTTGGTACAGTACATTACTTGCAGTTGATGTCTTATAAATAGCAGTGGGTCACCGGCTCAAGTCATATGAAACCTCAAGACCTTAATTTTACTCTGGTATCAAGTAAAGTTGATTTTAACAACAGGATCTTAGCGACTGATGCAGTTTTCTATTTGACCAGAGATATGTGAGAAGATGTTGGCCTCTTCTCTGTCAGAGACAATGCATTCACAATAAAACTTTCCTCAATGGACTATAGGTCACAGAAGACAACAATATAAGGAAACAGCAGGGTTTTTTGTGTAACATTAGTAGCACAAAAACTGTATTATGGCCATGTGACATGAGTGATGATAGTTATTATAGAATCCATGCAGCTTTTTGTACATGCACTGATGGTTTTAGAGGACAGTTGCATTCACACCTGAGTCAGACGTGTAGTCATGAATGTGAACTGTCAAATGTGCGGCTGGTTGTAGCCTTTACTCAGTGCTCTGGACTAGTTCAACAACATGTTGACGTGAGAAATGAGAAGGTAAAATTTCCTTTATCTTCCTGAGCATCGAGTCCATGTGAACTAACACAACTTCGGCCTGATGTGCCTGTTTCAGAATTTTAAATGAGTTCGTAAGCTAATAGATCTGGACACGATAGATAAGCACGCAGCCTTTCTTCAAGCAACGCTTGGACAGACTGTGGAAAAACAAGTCAGTAGTGCGTTTTCTGATGAACTGCAGGAGTAAATATTTGCATAAATGAGCAGAGCAGTGATACTAGATTCATAAACATGACACTGAGAGTGCAGTTTTGTTCTGTGGCGTACATTTCTGTATATGGGCCCCTCCTCCTCCCCATCTTCCTCCTCCTCTCAGCAGCTCTGCTGGCTGGAGGTGGATGTCACAGGCAGAGTCCTCAGGACAGGACAGTCAAACCCTGGAGATCCACTGAGACAGAGGAAGAAGGAAAGTGGGCGATGTTGCAGTTAGGATCTTGTTTAAGGACATTGTTGGAAGGCTGCTGATACAGTCCATCCAAGCTGAGAGTCGAGGTTTAGCCTCAACGCCGCAGTATTTTTAGATCACTTCTTAAAAGGAATACAAAAATGTCGTCTCCAAGTCCGGGCAAGAGGCGAATGGATACCGACGTGGTGAAACTGTATCCTTTCCCAGAACATAAATAAGCAGAGATAGACGAACCGTACAGACACGTCCTGTCTTGTAGCAGCTGTCAGCTCTTTATTGTTAATTAAATGTGTCATTTGTTTCTTGTTGATGTTGTAATAATATATGTTATGTCATTGTTAGCTGAGTGAGATGAGTAGATAATGGGAAAAGTGAAAAATGCTAATCTTTTAACACTATGATGTTAACGGCCAGCTCTTTAACGTTAGCTCACTTAAGTTAGCAAAAAGAGCGAATGAGCTAATGTTTTTATATGGACTCACTTGCCTGTTAGCCACTGTTAGCTCTGTTAGCTCACTTGTACAACGGTCGTGTTTTCCCCCTTGTTTGTACGTAGTGTGAATTAGCAGCCGAGTCTGCTGCAACATTGAAGCAGACTGCTCAAACTCTGAGTAAGCCGTGGGCGCTGTTAGCCTTAGCTTGGTACCAAAGGGATAGCCTGTTAATTAGCCAGTAATATCTCGTGCCACCGCATTGACAACACATTATGAAGGATTGGTGACAGCCTCTTTACATTTTGGAGGCACAACTTTGTAAATTAAAGTGTATTATATCACGATTTTTGAACGCTTACGCGGACGGAGCTAGCTGTGTAGCACGCTATCACCAAGAGAACAAATAAGGTCGACGGAGCGTAACGATCTTTGACAAATGACACGGGGGAAAAAAGACAACAGAGTACATTTAACATTACCAACAGCAGCAAAAACAAACACTGTCGTTGTGTGCTTTTAACATTAAATATTGGATAAAAACAAAAAACTTCAATCTACATTATAGACAGAATAACATTAATGTTCACGGTGAATAATACGGCATGCGTGTTTACTACTTCATACTATAAATATCGTGAAGCCCGAATACGGTTTACAATTAACTTTAGTTTTACGATGTCGGGGTAAAAACGTTGTCCTTCATTATTATTATTAGTTGTCCAGTAACAATACTCTTCCTGAGGTTGAATTTAAAACGCTTCTGTGTTTAAATGCGTTGGCAGCTCACTACTTTAGTGTTTTATGTGTATTATTTTAAGTTGTATGTCATGATCTGCAGTTTCCTGTTGGAAGTTTGCATGAAGGGTTTTATGACAACGTGAGCTGCATTGTTTTGTTTTTGTCCTGCAGCTAGATGCTGCTCTCTGATTGGTCAGCCTGTTACCATCCGGAACACGACAGTGGGCGGGGCTTTTCACAGCTGATAGTGGAACAACAAGCGTGCTGTGTCCAGGGGCACAGAGCTAGAGCTGGGGGGCTGGGAAAGAGGCCGTGGCTTTCCATACAGGGGTCATCTAATGCTGACGCGATCACATGATTAAATAATTAGTCAAACTGTTCAGTGAAATTCATCCATAATCGTTGTAGCTTATAGTTATTCAGAAGAAAATCCAGATTCCAATTCCTAAAAGCTGAAGATCAACTTTTTTGTGGAAAATAAATAACGTGGTGACCCTGAGGTTCTTAAATGTTGAGGATTATTTATTTTGTCTAATTAATAAAATATGTGATCAAATTAACTACTGTAATAGACTAATCATGGAATTAATGACCAACTAATTAAATGAGCAAATTAATTAGTGAATATAACAATTGAATAACTTATTTATTGCTTGTAACAAAATAGGTAATAGAATAATTAGAAAAATCAACCAACTAATTGATCGCTGGATCGTAGTCTTAATTAAACTAACTATCATGCCAGTCCTAATATTTAGTTTTATCTCATGTCCCTTTGCTGATCCCTGTCACCCTCTAATTACAAGTTACTAACTCTGCACACAAATATCAACATTTATTATAAATAGTGAAATTAGACAACAGTTACTTAGGATTAGACAACAATTAATTAGGATTAACCTGTATCATATCTCTTATTCATAATCAAATCTTATTTAACCAAGTTATTCCCACTGAGATCAAATCTTTTCCAAAGGGAGACCTGGAAAAAAGTAGCAGCAGCACAGTTACAGTAAAAGTCAGAACACAGAGGTTTACATTAAAACTTGCTGATATAAAACACTAGACAACATTTTCTCCAGACCTTTAAACCCGTTTATGGTCACTAGGTTTTGAAGTTGCGGTCTATTAAAAGTAGTTATACTGTTGATTATGTAAAGTGTAATCATGGCTGTGTTGTCACATCTATATGAAAAATGCAAACACAGGAGAAATTCTGGTGATGCTAAATATATTTGTTTTGTTGTTCATGTAATCATTAAATATGGAGGAGAAAATCTAAGAATAGATATTAGTAGACACTCGGGGTTTAACATTCACACCTCTCAGTTCTTGCAGGTGTGGATCTTGTTCCAGCACCTGAGTGTTACTTTAGTGTTACACAGACATTTAGCCTCATGCTGTGACTGTAAATCACATGTGATGGATTAGTCGTGTGTAACACAAGTACAGCTGATTCTTGCCTTAACGTCACAAATGGAAACAGAGCTGATAATCTCAAAGTCATGAGAACTGGTGCTGATAAATCAGTGCACTGTGAGCTTTTGCCAAAATAAAGGTTTTCCCTTGTGTAGTTACTTTACCCTTGAGTGAGCATATGCTTAGGTTTCTATGGATGACCCTAAGGGAAAGACAGAAGAGAGAGATGCACATTTTTACTGCACAAGCCTGCAAGTTTTATTTATAGGAGCCATCACTTTAGATCACATTTAGCACTACCTTGTTCTCATGGTCACTGAGTAACCACACTTTTTAAACTGTCTTTACTGGTCTAATGGCTTATTTCAGTTATTTTGGGTCACGATCTAGCTAGACTCTTTCTGTTACCTTGGATAGATTGTTGAGAATTGAGATGACAGATGGATTTATGGCAGGATGATGAAACAGGGTGTGGAACTGTGTAACTGTTCCTTCTGTGTTTTTCTCTTTTTCCATTTGTCATTGTGTCGGTCCCAACGCCGTTGACTGAACACACTCGACCTGTCTTCGTTGCGGCCAAACAGTTGACTCAGTTTCACGTCTCCTCCTGTTACCACAGGATGCAATTATGACACATTCTCTCCACCCCGTCACCCTTCATTTTCTCCAGCTTGATGAGTAAAACAGGCAAAAGTTCCCATCATACTTCAGATAGCTGAGGTCAACAATGCTCTCACCGTCTTACTGTTTTATGCCTGTGCCTTCAGGACAATTTTCTTTTTTAGAAGTATTAAAAATAATGATCTCAGGCCAAATCAGCCACTTCACCTTTGTCTGAATAGTAATGATGTTGTCTGTGTTATTATACATGTGGAAAAGTTAATATTCTTGTTTAATAGAAATACCGTCTTGCGTCTTGACTCATTGTTATGTTGTTTTGTTGCTAAGGACAGCTGTTGTCCTATGTTATTGTTGTTGTCTGAGAGCGGCCGCTGTCATCATTGAGCTCATTGCCTCGTGTTATTGATCCTATGTCTGACCTCTGACCAGACAAGTTCACACACACACACACATAAATAGACAGAAATAATCTGATATGTAGACTTGTCTGTCCAGCTTGTTTTAGAGAGTTTTTTGTTAAACATACAGTGCTTAGATTTGTTGTTTTAATAATGTGACAATGACAATACAGGGTAATTATTTCTCAGTCACTTTATTGGAACTATTTAGTGTGACCTACTCTACACCTGAACAATAGCACGACCCCACATGTTATTGGTAAAACCTTTGTTTTATTGTTTTACCAATAAAATGAAAATATTGAGCTCTTGAAGTGACACCATTATCACAGGAGGCAGTTTTATTCCCAATACGATCTCTTCACTTGAGTAATAAGATTTGCTCTCTCATCCTCCTCTTCTTCCTCACATATACTTCACATACTGCTATAGTGAAATTAGATTAAGATGGAGGCGAGAGATAAGGTGACTCTAATTATTATTATTTAATCTATTTTATTTTTTGTTATTTGTTTCATTTTCTATGCACACCGGCCAAAATCAAAATTCTTCAGCTCCAACCCGATCACATACCCTGGTATATACAGTAGAACAGTATTTATGATTTTCCTCCAAGTGGTGGTACACGTACCAAAGTTTGAGAACCAAGACAAATGTCTGTTACACCAGGTCTATCCAAGACGGCTTCTTAAGACCAAGTTTCAGTCACATCAGTCCAATCTGAATGCCTATAATCCTAGAGTTTGACAGACATTTGCATGTGTATGTTTGTAGTTGTTTTTGTCACTCGTTGTTTGGAGTTTCACTTTTCCTTAACCCAGCTTCAGCATTGAGAGCAAGCACGAGGTCACCATACTGGGTGGACTCAACGAGTTTGTGGTCAAGTTCCATGGACCCCCTGCAAGTAAGAGCCTTTTATATTGTGATTGTTTTTCACATTGACCTCAGTCAGACCTGGTTTTAACATCCTGAGTGATCCCGTTACATGTGGACAGCGTCAAGTTCAGGTCTTAATGCGTCTTAAGATCTTATCACAAAAAAACACATTCATAGGTGGTTTGCAGATTCATTTGTTCACATTCATGAGCTGCATGAACGCTATCTGTCCTCAGGACTGATTTGAGACCGACTCCTCAGGTGACGTCATCTGACCCCCTGCAGTTTCACAGTGTTCATTTATTTGTAGTCACCACCACAGTGTTAACACTGACTGTTCTAGGATTTATTTGTTACAAAGATTATTTCTTATCATCCGAGTGTGAGTTGTGCATCGGTTCACTCAGCTCCTCCTGACGTGTTTCTCTCTCAACCTGTCTCTTGACAACAGACATGTAAAAAAACCCAGAACAGAAGCGACTGTGTGTGTGTAAGGATGTGAGATCTGATCACATGGTCACAGGAGACACATCCAGCATGTGTGGCGTGTCATTTGTGAACAATTGAACTCAGATGTTATCGCCATGTTCCATCCTAGTATTATTCAATGGTATCAATCTTCTTAAAGCCCTGGTCAGAAATCTAACAGTGTATATTCCAAAATCCTGAGCTATTCCCTTAACAACCAGGATAATGTTACTGTTTTATCAGATATCATATTATTTAAGGAGTGTGTTTGTTGTTTCTTCTACTTCTTCCAGCACCATATGAAGGAGGTGTGTGGAAGGTTCGGGTGGACCTGCCAGATAAATACCCCTTCAAATCACCATCAATAGGTATGAAAAAACATGCCCACTGAGTGTTGACTGACTCTTTGTCAACAGTATAATGGGAAGCCTTGAAAATCTTCTTGCTCATCATTATGTTATGCTGTTAAACAGGGTGTCGAGTAAAACCTGTCTTATTTATTTTCAGGATTCATGAATAAAATCTTCCACCCCAACATTGATGAAGCGTAAGTAATGTTTTAAATATAAGGACATAGTAACTGAACATTACTGTGAATGTTGCTGCCTCAGGCATCTGTTAAGGAAACAGGATATCAATTTTTTTTGCCATGAATGACATCCAGCTGTCTTGATACATGAGCCAAAACTCACTGCACCTTCCTTCTGATTTGACCCAGTCACGTTGTTGTTGTTTGTGTTTTCAGGTCAGGCACCGTGTGTTTAGATGTCATTAACCAGACATGGACAGCGCTCTATGGTAGGTCAAAACCTCAGCTCGCTCACTTAAACTGTCTTGACAGTTAAAGACAGCAAAATGAACACAAAATGAGCAATGCACTCTACAGTACACTATCAAGCAGAGCATATCGCTGTAATCAGCTTACACTGCAGTGATAACTGTCACTTGTATTGAGGTCATACATTGAGCCCGGATAGATAAGAACGTCCTGAGGCTGTGGACTCTCTACACTCACCTCAGAGGGCTGTTTGTCACTTTGTTCCTGTTGTTCCTGAGTGAGTTTTATAGTAAATGTACAACTCTTTCAAAAGTTTTTAACATAGTAAACAGTGTGGAGCAGGACTGCAATGGTTAATTGATTCCCAAATAAATTGTAAACTATTTTGATAATTGATCAATTGGTTTGGGTGTTTTTTTTTTAAATAATTAGAACAGTCGACGGAGCTGTGAGCGCAGCTTACCCTGCATCTGCTTTGCTCCTTTTTTTTTGGCGTCAACGGAGGACAATAACAAACAAAACTGTCGTCTTGAGTGGACAATCACAACAACAAAGCCTCTGGAAAAGAGGCGTGCAGAAGTATTTTTGGTTACACCAGAGATGGCAAAGCAGCAAACAAATCTTTGGACTCAGCTCACGCTCATGTGGGACTATTACAGTAAAATCTCACAATAGTCCGGTGAGATTTGTACATAATTTGAGCCCAGCCCTCATGTGAAGTGTGAGTAATATTGGTGCTGAAGGTTGAAATGAGCCGATCCAATACGTTATCAGTCTGATACTGTTCAAGCATGAATGACTCTGTGCTGATTTTTGTTGAAATGATTTGTGTAGGTTTGCTTTTTTTTGTCCGGTCGTACTGACTACTCTTTCTCCCACCAGACCTCACCAACATCTTTGAGTCGTTCCTCCCTCAGCTGCTCGCCTACCCCAACCCCATTGATCCTCTGAACGGCGACGCAGCCGCTATGTACCTGCACCGGCCAGAGGATTATAAACACAAGATCAAAGGTAACACACGAGTGTGTCTTACACCCAGATATATTGTGTAACTGTTGACTAAAGACGCCGTTTACATCCTCGCTACGACACAGTTATGGGTGCACTTTGAAAACAAGGGTATTCCAGTACTTCATGGACATCCTTTCAAATATGACTGCTGTGAAAGGAGTGGAATTAATTCAATTTGAAGTTAAACTCATTTTAATATACATTCAAAATCCACTCTGTATTTCTAATCATTTTGGCCACTGTGTCTGTTTTGTTGTTCATGGACAGTCCAATATAGAAGGGGCATTTTGACTAATACTGTGTGTATAAGATGTCTGTGAGTATTATTTTAAACTGACTTTATTCTAACAATAATCAACAATGTAGAGGTCCAAATACTCACTTTCACCTAAAACCATCCAAATATTGATTTGGATTTCCAACTTTTTTTTGAAACTTTGCATTCACTTCTCGTTCAGCCGTGGACAAAAAGCTGCATTAACAGTAATTGCAGTAAAACAACGACAATGTCATTTAAAGTGCAAATATTTGGCATGAAGTTTTGGAGCTGAATTTTGAATTGTGAATTTTTGTAACAGCGTGTCTTTAGAGAACACCCCCCTTGTTTTCACTATTTTGGATTAGCCCAACCCACACAGGGTGAGCCCAAATCCAAAGAGGAGTCCATGCAATATAATTCACATCGTCGAGACTGCAGTTTTGTTGCTGCTTTCACGCTAGCTGTGCTCGGAGACAATGAATGTATTTCCACTCAGACGTGTTGGAGACTCGTTGCATTTACACTTTTGTTCAATGCAGTCACGATGAGTCTCCGACCACCTTCTGCAGTGGTTTGGCAGATTGGATAACAATCCATCCTCGGGTGTATTCACACCTGTACTTACGTGGTGGTCAGGCACTATGCAATTGCAATTTGATCACAGAAAATGCGTTTTAATGCCAGGTGTAAAAGGGGGCCACACGGTGCATTAAAACATTATCTCTGTGAGATGGCACAGAATAGCTTTTTTTCCATTGTGGTGAAAGAGATGGTGGTTGGATATTTGGGCAAAATCATCACTTCCAGGGAAGCTCAGCTTCTCTGGGCGTTAATGCTTTTCCTTTTCTGTCTTAATCCTATGTGGATTTGTGAGTGAAATCTAGAAACAAGTATTATTTGCTCGGCCATATAGCCCATATCTGTTTGCACATATTATACACTGTAAGTAAAAACATTTCCTTTTTCTAGTTGTTTGTTCTTTCTGGTCAGAATTTCTGTATAAATAACTGTGCCTGGTGACCTTCCCTTGTTTGAAAGACCAGCGACTATCACTGCTGCACCTGAATGGTCACTTCACACAGGTTTTAAGTCATGTTAGTATGGACACAGATGATTTGTGATTTGAAGCTGAAAAAAATCTCCTGAGATATATATGTGTATATATATATATATGTATATAGGCTATATATAATTTTTTATATCTGTAAATTCAATTTTTAAATGCACACGCATTAGTTTGGATGCAGGCTTTTTGAAATAGTCAGAAGCTGCTGTGTTGTTGCTGAAGTTGCACTCATCCATGTCTCTCTTTCAGAGTACATCCAGAAATACGCCACAGAGGAGGCTCTAAAGGAGCAGGAGGAAGGAGCGGGCGACTCATCTTCCGAGAGCTCCATGTCAGACTTTTCGGAGGACGAGGCTCAGGACATGGAGTTGTAGTGAAGGGGCAGATCTTGTCCACTTCACCTCACAACAGACTTATCATTTCCTAAAGAGCAGAAACTCAGTACTATATTCATATTTAAGACGATTTTTTACAGCGACACAATTTTTATTGCTACACAAGGATTTGCAGTATGATACTGCAGAATATTAACCCTTCTTAGGAATTCTTGACCACCTGCCTCTCCCGCCTCCTCCTCCTCACATGAAAGGAGCCTGTTTACGATCAGAGAGGAATGCGTCATTCAGTTCCACGATCTTCAGCCGAGGCTTGACCCAGTTTCAACACAGGGAGCAGGTGGACGGCCGTCAAAATAAAAAAAAAAAACAGACTGTTTACACTCAGTTTCCTATTTGGAACCCTAACTCACACCTCACCAGCTTTTGTGTTCTAACATTCTTAAGTTTTCTTTATTTAGTTTTTATTCAATGTTTTACTGAACCTTCAGGCATCTTTTCCTTGTGGACAGAGTTTTCTGCAACATGACAATCTACTGGTTCTGAGCGGTCACTACTTCAGAAGAGCATGGG
The DNA here is from genome assembly GCF_019176455.1 of Solea senegalensis. NCBI lineage: Eukaryota > Metazoa > Chordata > Actinopteri > Pleuronectiformes > Soleidae > Solea > Solea senegalensis. The sequence goes on from NC_058030.1 coordinate 20,211,114, forward strand.
CATCCACATTTAACAAAAAAAGAGAGAAGGAAAGAAAGAAAAGAGTCACCTTTCTTTTGTGCTGCCCTCATGGAGCTGCCATTACAATCACCACTTGTGAGAGGCTGAGGATGGAGAGGGTCTCTCTGATGGGACTGCCCTCTCTGCAGACCTGCCGACACGTCATTTATATCATCATGCAACCATGACTACGCCGCTGCGTGTTTGTGTGTGTGTGCGCGCGCGTGTATACACATGTGCGAACGTGCTCCAGGGAGAATTGTGGCATTTTTGTTTTTAATGATCCACTGACCGCTGATGCTCAGCAGAAGTGGAGGAGAAGGTCGACCGAGGTCCTGATCCGTCTCATTTCCTACATCCATTTCCTCCTCTCCGTTTTAGGAAAGTGTTTTGTCATTCTCTGAGTATCTTTGTATATTGTGGCATGACACAGAAGTAAAGTGTGTGTGTAGGGCTTTGTGGAGCAGTAACGCTGTAAGGACACGCAGAGGACGCCTCCGGGTTTATCCATTGTCCTTGGTGAATTGTCAAACTTCTTAACTTTGCCTATTGCTTGTGTTGAACTATTCTAGGTGTTTGACTTGCGTAGAGATAGTTAGTTTCTTTGCAGGTGGTGACTTCTATCATAATGTATGGTTTAATACTTATATAACACACTAGTTTTAAACGCTAATTGTCCTGTTGAAGATGAGGAGAGTTAAATGCATCTTTGTCTGTGGGATGACAACTCTGCCTAGAATCAAATCCTCCAAAGATGCGTCGCAACCCCCTCCCCCCGCACCCCTTTCTTATGCAAGCGTGTCCATCAGAGTTCATTCATATTGTCCAACAAGGGTGCCGTTTGTGTTTCAGCCGCTCAACGTTGTCACTCGTCCTTTTCTCATGCTGTCGACGGCCTGTTGTTTTCCAAAACGGCGGGAGAGCGTCCTCAGACTGGATTTATTCAGGTTTTTTAAAGTGAGAAGATCATTTTAATTTAAATTTAAAGACACATTTGTTGTTCCTCAGAAAGATGTCCCTGTTAGTGATGGTGCAGAGATGTTTCCAGAGAAGTCACAGTCGATGATGCGGAGATCTGTTTGTAGTGCAGGTGTGACGCCTGGTCTATGTTTGCAACAAGCACACTACATCATTTGGTTTCTTATTTTGTGTTGTATAAGAAAACAAAAATCTTCGTCACCATTGAAATGGGCTGTTTCTTCCCGTTTGGAGAAATAATATTTATATAGTACGGACTTTAATTAATAATAATCCCTTTATAATTTTTGTAGAAGGATATCAGGTTCTGTTAATTTTTGAATAACACAAGTTAATAAAACTAGCACAACACAGTTTGTTTTTTAACATGGAATATAAAAGGTATTTGTTAAATACTGTATTTAAAATGGCTCTAATTTGCCTCCGTATCCAAAACACAATGTTGTTGTAGGTCTTAGGACGACATGAGACACCGTCAGACGTCATCTGCAGCAGAACAAACCACTGTCCAGCCTGGTTCTCTATCATCACCATCTTCTGGGTTCATCTGTGTGATATGTGTATTATTTTGTATTAATGAGACATATATTTGATGCCTATAATTTCTTTCGATGTTGTTTTTAGTTTTGTCTTTTAAGCCCTGACTCAAGTCTAAGACACACAGGTCAGGATGTCCCTGATTTCTTTTCTTTTCTTTTTAAGACAAAAATGAGTAAATGTGCTTCCCTTGTAACATAAATACAGAAATAAACAAAAAATAAATAAATAAGCACCAACTGTCCATATCATGCTTCAGCGTATGACACAGTAGCAGAATGCGTGAGGTAGGAAAATGATTGTGTCGAGAAAAGAAAAATAGATACTATTGTGTCTGTCCACCAGATGGCAGCACTGCCTTTAATGTTTTTTTTGTCTTGTCTAACTATTCTTTGTATAAGCAGAAATAAATATACAAAAGCAGGGTTTTACACATCTGCAAGAAATGTATTGTGATGTACTTTGATCTCACAGGTGTAAATAATCACGTTAATTATGGCTACGTTCAATTTAGGAATCTGCATGGTGCATGCGGCCTTGTTGTCTTTGACTTGACACATAAATTGAGCTTAGCCTTTGCTGGTGGTTAATAATAACCCATCACATATCTGTTGTGGAAAGAGACAATACCAGAGAGGTGAAGTATGGTGGCTGCTAGTGTCCAAAAAGAATAGAAGTATTGGAAACGTTATTAGTCATTTAATGTGAAAAAAAAAATGCTGTGTGTCATCATTTTTAAAGTGGTAAATATCAATTTTAATCATAATTACACATCACTAAGTTATGCTTTTGTTGTTGAGCATTTTCTTGTCCTAATATTACAGATATTGAGTAAACACAAATAAATAAATAAATAAAACAGATGCTGTAGTGTGAGGCTCTATAACAGCCTCAGACAGACAATGATGGTCTTATGAAATATTCATAGTCGTGTGGCCATGGAGCTTGAGTGAGTTCAGGTTTCCTGTACCAGCATCAGTTTAATTTGGCCTCAGGTTTGAGAGAGTATCACACACACACACACACACACACACACACTGACGCAGACTCAGTTTTTGTCTTTTGTTGTCACCACAAACGTTCTCTTAAAGCCTGTAGGTTTAAAAACGACTGACAGAGCAACAGTTATGACACACACATTACAAAGGTGTACAAAGTCAGTGTGACATGACAGTTCACATTTCAATTGCATGGAGACATTATTCATTCAGTTATATTATCTTCTCTGATAATGGTTTATACAGTGTTGTATCCTTCCTACCTAACTCCTACTTACCTACCTATTTATCCTCTTACCTACCTACAGTCTGACTTAGTACAGAATAAGTAACATAGTTATTGTAGGCACAGCAAACAACTAAACTGAGTACTGCTTTGATTTCATCATCAGTCAAACTCAACAATCACATACTCACATCCATCAATATAGTAACTACCTGCCCATCTTTGCATCTTTCTTCTTTTGATCTAAATTGAATGAACCACACAAAAGAAATACACAAAAGACCAACACACAATAACTACAGGTGTGTACAATCACCCAAAAAATACAAAGGGACTAGCACAATATCAAACACAGCAACAACAGCACAGTATGAAGCTTTTATTTTACAGTAAGAAGTACAGCATAAATGTATGAATACACTACCAATTAAAAAATAACTGTGGTGGTGAGTGTAAGAGGAGCAGCAGCAGCAGGAGGAGGAAGAGGCTGCTGCTGCTGGTGATGATGGTGATAGTGATGATGATGATGCTGCTGACCGTCTGCACCTCCTTCATAATGTATGTAGAGCAGGACAAAGGGTGAGCGGCTGGATTTCAGCGTCAACTTTAAAAAGAGCCGTAACCTAAACCTGAGTCATCACACTGTGACAGGATGATGCCGCTTTTTCCACCTGCAATCTGCCCCAATAATTACTGACAGCAGGTAAATGAGCCGCAGGGACCTGAGCGCGAGGCTGTGAGTCCACTATATAAAGAGCAGCAGAGGACAGACACAGAGAGAGACTGAGGGAGAGAGAGAGAGACAGAGAGAGGGAGAGACAGAGAGAGAGACTGAGAGAGAGAGAGACTGAGGGAGATTGACACTGAGAGAGAGAGAGAGAGAGCCCGGGGCCACACCCGGTGGATGTTGTCAGGTCGTTTTTGTATCAACTTAGAGGAACAGATGGATCCGTTTCTCTTTTATTCATTTGTTATCACTCTCTTTTTTATTTCAGGTTGACATGTGTAACATTTACTTTAGTCAGTTCCGTTTAAGGCCGCGTTTATCTGTTTATTTATCTCAAGAAGTAAAGGATTTGGGTGAATCTGTATAGGTCACGAGCCACGAGGAGAGTGCGAGGAAATCTATAGTTAGTATAGTTTTTGTTCAGAATATAACACAATTCTAATGTAAGCAGCAAATCTTTACAACGAACTAACTCCCGACATCGTCGCCACTGCAGTGCGCGTCCTGTGCGTAAAGGCGCAAAGGAGACGTACTGTACGTATAGAAGGCGGCAGAAGTTGATGGAGGAGGGCGGCGTGGATTACTGCTCTGCCACGGGGTTTAAGACGCTTACCAACTAATTACGTGTCCAGTAGAAAATCCCCTCCCGTGAAGCGTAAACATGCGGGGAACTGGACTCATTGAGAGGTGTGAGTGCGTGTGTGCGTGTGTGTGTGGAGAAGCTGACTGAAAAAGAAGTTTAAAAACTGCTCACATCACCATCATCATCTTCATCATCATGATGATTCTCTGCTGTGGAGATTGTTCCTCTGCTGGATGCGCTCCGGAGTCTCACTGGAGAAGTTTCCTCTTGTTGTTTTTTAAATAAGTGCTTTTGTGTGCAGTGAGGATACAGGATGCACAGTTAAGGTAAGAAGTCCTCGACTGCATCTGATTAAAAACGTATAAAATGATAAATGCATGCAGCTCTGAGCTTGAACGATCAGCCTGTCTTCCATAATCCAAAAAGTGGACAATTGGAGTTTTTCTTTAATGAGTTTAAAATGTGAGGATTTTGTTCCACAACCAAAATGACATGAAGTGTAATTTGTTATTAGGGCTGCAATAATCAATAGACTGATTGATGACATTAATCCAAAACTATTTTGATAATCGACAAATGTGAGTTTGAGAGGGTTCAGCTTCCTAAATGTGAATATGCTCTGTTTTCTTTGAGTTTCTTTGGTTTGTGGACACACTTTTGAGGACATTGTCATTTTTAACAACAAACTGATTAATCTAAAAAAACAAATACTGAATATAACATTTTGTTTAAGGACCCATTTATATTGTATCTTCTATATTTGCCTATCGTTACACTCTGACAGAGTGAACAAGGTGGGACTCTCTCTCTCCCTCTCTCTCTCTCTTTCTGTCTCGAGCTCTATTGATCTCTCCCGGAAACGGGAAGATGAGCCCTGCTTTGGGACCCATTTGGAGCATCTCAAAAATCACTTAGCGCATCATTCCCTGTGCTGCCAGAATCAATCTGAGCAGCAGCCTCGCTCCTTCACCAGGATCAGGAAGGCTCTCGTGGAGGTTTTAAAATCTCCCAATAACACTAAAACCATACAACAACAACAACAACAACAACACAGAGTAACTTTTAAAAGGATAGAACTCTTTGGAGATTTTCCCTCAAAGTCTTTGCATGGATTCAGAATGAAACAAGCATCAGTGATGATGCTGATGAAGATTATCTGATGATCTGATGTTCCTTCACGTGGCTGTGAGAACAGCGTTGGCGTTGACGTGCGGGGCCTGCACTTATATCTCCTCCTGTTCTGTGTATGGCACTGGTAGAATTCACTGTCACAGCAGATCATCAGTGAATTACCATAGGGCCATAAACAGAGTAGAGACAGAACCACATACAACAATAGAACACAAGATGATTCAAACACCTTCTTTGCCCATTTTGGCACTAGCACATTTTTGCTTTTGTCTCTCTTTGTTTGAGCAATCATGTGTAGTGCCAATATGGGACAAGACAGACTCTCAGCTGCAAACACCAGCGTTAAGGTGAGTTTTTCTGTGAGGATGACGGATCAGATCGATTTGCACCAGCCCCTCTCAGATATCATCGGTTGCAACGGAGGCCCGTGCTCTATCTCTGAGACACTGGTCCGTGTAAACTGACCCCCCGACTGTCACACAGGTCTGGTGGTGTTGACCGGCGCTCTCTCCCACAGTGTTTGGCAATGGTAGAACTCACTCTGGTGGGCTGGAAGGATCCGGTGGTTCTAGACTTGCCAACAACTGACCGAGAGTTTTAACCAGTGTGTCCTCTACCATCATCCCAGGACACAACACAGGAGGACGAGGAGGATGAGGAGGAGGAGGAGGAGGAGGAGAAGGAGTTTGTCTGTAGAAAATAATAAAAGTGCCATTTTTATCAGACTAGTACTCAGACTAGTGTAGCCAGGAGTCTAACTCACAACCTTCCAGTTAAGAGATGACTCACTTTACCTCTGAGCTACAGTCACTTAATTCTAACTCTAAAACTTAAGTACATTTTATATCAGAACATGACTTTTGATACGTAAGTACAGTAAATATACTCCAACTTCAACAAGATACTTGTACTTTTACTCAAGTGTCCCTTTACTGTACTTTACACAAGACTGCGTCTGAGAGGAATAAGCTAAGAAAACATGGCTGGAGAGTGTAATTCCTCTTTGTCCTGTCTCCCTCAGATGTATGGTGTCCCTCAGGGTTGTCCATGGCTACACTTGGCTGATCATGACATCAAAACCCTGAGTGGTAATCTTAGACCTCCAAAACTGAAGGTATGGACCCAAAGTGAGACCTTTGCCTACTGGGGCCTTAACCCATAAATCCATGCACAGACCATTAAGCACTGAGCTGACTATCATCCGCCCTGATCAATAAATCTATGCCGCTCATGTGTTTGGCTGTGAAAACAGGGTGTAGTTGTAAATCCACAGCAGCTAAAACTGAGCGGATCCTGAGGGAGCTGAGGCTCAGCAACAGCACTTTTCATCCATTTTACAATACTAGCTTTACACTGTTGATCTCGCTGATGCAAATGTATGATTTTATGTCTTTGAAATGCTGTGATCTGTGCCATTAATTCCTAGAGTCCTACTATTGTTCAAGTGTGAGGGTAAGTCACACTAAATACTTGACATGACAAAATGCCGCATACACATTCCCTGTGTTTTCTGGACGTAGTCTATTAAAGAGATGAAGAAAAGAATAGATAGTGTTCATCATCATTCAATGATTTGGATTGGATTGTTTTAAACCCAAAGCAGAGGAAGCATTTCAGAGTTATTTCTTTCTCGGGCACATAACTGACATCGTCAGGAAATGTCATCAAAATTGTTTCTTAACTTCTTGACTTTTTGAGTTCTGCAGCAGAAACGAAGCAGAAAAGTGGATCTTAAATGAATGTCTGACATGTATTTGTACAGTTTTAAGAAAGTTGTGACTTTAAGTATTTACACTTAATATTGTGCTTTTGTTACTTCATAGATGAAAGTTTAGAAACCAGACCAGTCAGCCATGACAGGCGCATATACAATGATGCATTAAAATATGTAGATGCAGTGCACTCTTTTATTTATCGATACGTTTTAAAGAATACACTTAAGCAGTGGGGAAATGACACAACGTTATTAAGTTTGGCAAAGAAAAAAAGAAGAAGAGCAGCAGGAGCACAAAGAGGATTAGCGACAGAGACAGTTTAATACGTGACGACAACATCAGCTGCAGTTTTAACAAACACACGGGAAATTCAGACCAGACTCGTCACCACTGCTGTATCTGTTACAGGAGGATCAGAGCCATCACACGCTGATATGTGTTCATCATGTTTCACTTTACATGTGATCAGAGTCCATTACGGCCGACAGTAGAGGATGTGAGGTTAAGTGGTGCCAGTGGAAGGGGAGAGAGAGAGGGGGGAGAGAGAGAGAGGAGAGGAGCCGACAACGCACTGACAGCTGGCACGAGTGATTAGACTTGGTAGTGATTCAGAGAAGGGCATCAAAGCTCTTTAGGGTGAATCCCTGAACACACACACACACACACACACACACACACACACATCCATTATCTATCACTTTATCCTCCAGGCAAATGTCTAACTCTAAACTTAACCTAATCACAATTCAAATCTTAACCTTAAACATAACGAGTTTCCCAGGAATGAGGTTCTGACTCATTAGGACCAGGTTTTGGTCCCCCATAAGGACTGTTGGTCCTGACAAGTTCACTGTTTATGACAGAAAATGTCCTAAAGAGGTCACAAACACAAGTACACACACACACACACACTCACACAGATGACATGATGAAGTGAATGGATCTCCTCATGAATGTCTTCACACTCATGGCTGTGTATGTGTGAGTGTCTCAGCCGCTCATTTACAGTGAGCCTGTAGTTCTTGTCACATTAAAGGTGCATTTCACACAAACCTCAACAGTAAGGTGAGTGTCTCTTAAGTGATGTCAGTTCATGCCTTCAACAAACTTCTAAAAACACGTTTTTGCACGTTTAGCCTTCCTGGTTTCACAGTAACTGCATTTTATGAAACTGTCAAACGTGAGTGAGCTTTGTAAACGACTAAAAAGAGAGAGACCTGACTCTAATGTAAATGAATGTAAGTACATTCTTTTCACAGTGTGGAGGTTTTTCTCTGTTCTATGAGATTTGTTTTTGAATGTTAATTTTAACTGTCTGACTTTATTAATAAAGCCTTACTTATTTACTTATTTACTTCACGTGTGATTATTTTACACAGACCAGGTGAACATCACCTGCTGTGATGCTTTTGTTGTCATTGTGGTAAAACGAAAGTCAGGAAATAAGACTTTGTAAAAACAGCTATTACAGACATTTCTAACTGACGCTGTATGTCATGTTTACAAATAAGTACAACATATATCATGAAGTCAAAATGTGATGCAAGACATGTTTTATTAGACACCAGTTCAAGGCCCAGTATGTAACATTTAGGAGGATTTGAAGAGACTACCCATAATTATATTTGTACACAAGTAAGTAAGTGAATAATAGCTTTAAAATACAAATAATGAGGTTTCTGTAGCCTTAGATTAAGCCTTTTATATGCACTTTGATGCACTGGCGGTCAGTGTGCAGTCTGACCATTAGATGTCACTAATTCTTACACACTGGACCTTTACTATCTTTACATTTAAATGTTTGACGCAAAACAACAACAACGTTTGGTAATTAAAAACATTTTTATATTCAAGTTTAAAGTCAACTCGCAACACCTCCCTTTAGGAAGCACTGAGGAGGACTTAGTTTAACGTAAATTCCGAAATGTACATGAAATTTTGGAATTGACCTTTATTTTGCTGAGCTGCTCAACGAGGACCTTCATCTTGGTACAAACACACATGAACACAGGGAGGCTCTGGATTACAGTAATCCAGGAACAGAGTGGTATTTTTAGTTCTTTATGTTCAGAGACAGACAGGATGCAACAATCGAGGAAAACAGATAATGATTGTTATATGATCGGCTGGATTTTCTGAGAAGAGAGTTAATTATGTAGCAGCAGGAACCTGAAGTAAAGTATCACACATCAACAGTTCTGTGAACACATCTCAGATAAAACACAGACTTAAATGTCTCGCAGCTAAAGTAAAAGTCTGACAGTCTATGATACAAATGAATGAAATGACTTTATAAGACATGCATTACATTTGACAACATTTAAACTGCTTTGAAGCAGAAGAACAATTTCATTTGTTTTCCTCTCTATTTCACATCAGAATCAACAACAATATTATAATAAACATGTCTCAAATATTACATCACACTGTAATATCACGTCAAGTTTGATAAGTTTAGTCACACATGTCTCGTTTTCTAAGGCACTTCCTGTTTTATTTTGTATTCACCTTTTCCCTCTCATTTCAGACCCTGACTTCCTCCCCTTGTGTGATTTCCCGCCACGGTGATTGTCTGCCCCGCCCCTGATTGTATTCACCTGTTACCACTTACTTCCTGCTTAAATAGTCCTGGTCTTCCCCTGTCATGAGTTACGTCGTCAAGTTTTTCATATCAAGTTATTCATGTTTCCCTGGTCTAGTTTACTCGAATTGAGATTTGTTTGATCCTCCTGAAGAGCGCCTCATGTTAATGGTTTTCGATCCTTCTAGTGAGTGTTTTTTGTTATTGTTTTTGATCCTCCTTGAGAGCAATTTTTGTTTATATTCTTATTAAGTAAACCTTTACATTGACTTTGAGTCGTGCATTTGAGTCCTCCAGTCTCGTGTCTAAAAGCATAACACACACATCTCATTTATATTCTTTCAATAACTGTTTGCCTGTTTTATGGTGTTTCACAAGTGGAACCCATTAAAGTCATATTTCACACTCAAGCTCAGTTTGGACATTTTGTTATTATTTATGAGATAATCTCTCACACAGGCCATAATATGCTTATTTCTGATGTGTGATTATTGTAAATGATCAACTGACACAAAATCTGACACTACTTTTATTTCCTAAACTCCCAAAACGGACAAGAACAACAACAGAAGAGGAAAATAGATTTCAAAAACTGTTTATGTCACTGTATGACTTAGGACTTGTCTGTCTTAAATGATTCCCATAAAAGTAAATATCATTAGATTGTGGTGAAGACATATTATAAGCAAGTTGAGGTTTAGATTAATATCTTAGACAAGGGACTAATGCATTTTGAGTGTTGACATATGGGTTGTTGGATATTCTGAGGCTTAAAATAGTGATATATTATGACACTAATGCTCTTCTGCCCTCTAGTGGTAGGAAACTGTCACGTAAAGGTGAAACTCTACAACATTACTGCCTCCTTCTGCATTTACCATCCATAACCTATGTACTTTATGTCCCTCACCTACAGCTTCTTACACTTAAATAATAGAAACAGAGACAAACACACATGGAGAGACTTTGAAAAAGATTGTTTTATTTATAATGACCCAATACAATTCTCTTCCTTAATACATGTAGTATGTAATTTAAAGTGAATTAAAATAAATTCAATCAGGATTATAGGACTTAGATATTAAACCATGGTAGGTTTCTAGATGCATTTCTTCCTTAATGGCAAATAATCAACAGATAATCAGCTGATACTTATATCTATGTTACTGACTGCTGTTTCTCTGACGATGTTATTTGTCATACTTCAGTCAGTTCTGGAATCGCAACAATCACATTCTAGACGTTTATTGCAAAACCAGGACGATTGTGACACGTGAAACAGATACAGATGCACATACACAGAAAAAGAAAGGCAGTCTTTTTCAGAAAGTCCAGCACTGTTACAGCTCAGCGGTGTTCAGACTGTAGGGGGCGCCAGTGCTCCGTGGACAGGATGATGTCACATCTGAGGAGCTTCTGTTCTTCACGTTTATGTCCATAACTTAATACCTGTTTGAAAAAAAAAGAAGATATACATACAAGATAACACACTGGAAAGCAAACATTTGTATTACTGTAACAGTGTGTGTGTGTGTGTGGACCTGTAGTATGTGGGTTTAAAGGGCCCCTGTTTGCTGATGCCCAGGTACTTGGCCTGATCGTCGGTCAGTTCAGTGAGGTGACCGTCAAATGTGGCCAGGTGAAGGCCGGCCACGTATTCATCTGAAAATGAAATTATATATAAATGTAGGCGTTGTCTTGTTTTGATGCGTCTTTAAAGAACAGCAAAGGGATAGTTCAGGGTCTTTGAGGTGTGGTTATATGAGGTACTGAGGACCCAGACGCTGGCTCTCACGGCTGCCTGTCACTAAAATGACACTAACATGCCACTAACATGTCACTAACATGCCACTAACATGACAATCAGATGCCACTAACATGCCACTAACATGACAATAAGATGCCACTAATATGCCACTAACATGTCACTAATATGCCACTAACATGCCACTAACATGTCACTAACATGCCACTAACATGACAATAAGATGCCACTAACATGCCACTAACATGCCACTAACATGTCACTAACATCACTAACATGCCACTAACATGAACATGCCACTAACATGACAATAAGATGCCACTAACATGCCACTAACATGTCACTAACATGCCACTAACATGCCACTAACATGCCACTAACATGTCACTAACATGCCACTAACATGTCACTAACATGCCACTAACATGACAATAAGATGCCACTAACATGTCACTAACATGGCACTAACATGCATCTAACATAACATGTCACTAACATGGCACTAACATGCATCTAACATGTCACTAACATGCCACTAACATGTCACTAACATGTCACTAACATGCCACTAACATGCCACTAACATGTCACTAACATGCCACTAACATGACCATAAGATGCCACTAACATGCCACTAAATGCCACTAACATGTCACTAACATCACTAACATGCCACTAACATGACAATAAGATGCCACTAACATGCCACTAACATGTAACATGTCACTAACATGCCACTAACATGTCACTAACATGCCACTAACATGACAATAAGATGCCACTAACATGCCACTAACATGTCACTAACATGCCACTAACATCACTAACATGCCACTAACATGTAATAACATGCACTAACATGCCACTAACATGACCCACTAACGCCACTAACAACATGTCACTAACATGGCACTAACATGCATCTAACATGTCACTAACATGCCACTAACATGTCACTAACATGTCACTAACATGCCCAAATGCCACTAACATGCCACTAACATGACCATAAGATGCCACTAAAATGTCACTAACATGCCACTAACATGCCACTAACATGTCACTAACATGTCACTAACATGCATCTAACATGTCACTAACATGCCACTAACATGCCACTAACATGCATCTAACATGTCACTAACATGCATCTAACATGCTAACATGCCACTAACATGCATCTAACATGTCACTAATGCATCTAACATGCATCTAACATGTCACTAACATGCATCTAACATGCCACTAACATGCATCTAACATGTCACTAACATGCATGCCACTAACATGCATCTAACATGTCACTAACATGCATCTAACATGTCACTAACATGCATCTAACATGCCACTAACATGCCCACAGCACAGACAAACTGAACAAAAGTGGTAGTTTGACAAACATTTCTATATGTAAACCACTCACATCCTGCACCAAAGTCCATACAGAAAAACAGTGATTTTAAAACCATGGCATGCAGAAGTTTTTAATCTCCTGCTGCTTCCATCAGTCATTTCAAATGTGTTATCTTGTGACTTCGATGTTTGAAATCCTTTGTTTGAATTTACAGAGGAGACACAAACTTATCAAATGAGGCAGCAGTAAACCAGCGGCTCTGTGTCCCAGTGAGCTAAAAACACACATTTGCTCTATGGGGTTTGGTGTCTGAGAGTGAGTGGTTTCTAAACTTCCTTTTGTTAAGTGGCATGGCAGCCATGTTATCAGTGAGGGTGAGAGTTTGGGTCACAGGCTGGTTCATGGCAGTGCACTTAGCAGGGAAGTCAGTGTTGAAAAACTTAAAAAAAAAAACCAAATAAAAAAACTGAACTATCCCATTAAATGTAATGTTTGTTTTGGGGTTTTTAAGCAGAGGACTTGCCCATCTTCTTTGGCAGCAGGTAGACATCTTGTTTGTATCGTCCTTGTGGAGCGTTGTGCAGCTCTATAAGAGCCAGAGCCTGGAACACAGCATAAACACATGACTACACACACCCTAATGCTGGTGTTTTAAACACAACTGGAGAAGAATAAACACATGAACAGTGTGTTCATTCAATTCAATGCCCAAGAATGATCACACCTGAGTTGTCGCAGTGATGGAAAGGACACACGAGGGAACTGTGGAGCAGCTCAGGTTCAGCAAACGACCCTGTGAGAGAAAAATAAAATACATTTAAATCTTTGCACACACACTGAAACAGGATAATGCACAGAGAGCAATGGGACAGTGTAGCATTAGCCCCCTCAGATCTAACAATGTTTTTGTGTGTGTTGTCCATTGGTGGTGGTGGTGGTGTGTAGTATTAATAAAGACATTGATGCTAACAGCGGCATCACCTGACCTTGGCCAGCAGGACGATTCTCCTGCCATCAGGCCAGACGACGTGGTCCACGTGAGGCCGCACACGCTCCCACCTCAACTCTGCCGTCTGCAAACTCACCTGAGAGCGAATGATTTACACACACATGCATGAACACACAGGTGCCTATAGGCACGTGAACATACAGTACATGGTAGAAACACAATTTTCATTTTCATTTACCAAATCTATCTCAGAGTTGGAGTGTCCCATGTTGCAGATGATGCAGCCATTTTTCGTTCTGTCCAGATGTTCCCTCCTCACCACGTTTTTATTGCCTGCAGAGAAATGAGGATTACACGAAACAGAGTGGAAATACGATATAAACACTAACATGGAACGAAGATGGATGGACACTAACATGACTAACATAGTACAGAGGTCCAATTATTCGGACCCTACCCCCAATGGGATGCACCATAAGGGGGTGAGTCATAAGGTTTTTGATTTTAAGAGGGTAATAATATTGATGTAAAATGTACTCAGCATTTCATTCATTTTTGTGAGGAAAAACTACATTTTCTGTGAATACATGAATCATTTACTCATTTTTGTACCACTTATTTTACATTTATTTTTCTCTGGGGTGAAGTTTCCTTGCACTAATTATTTAGCGGTCAATACATTTCCTGTGTTCTTACCTTACTGTATCTGCTAATAATAAAAAAATGAAAAAAAATAATAAATAGAAATACTATAGAAACTTTATTTAAATCATACTAGAATGAGGGTGTTATCGGATGTGGACAACTGCAGTATTCACAAACTAACAGAGTAAACAGGCTGGATAACCATACCGAAGAATAATAAAAAAAATTAAATTAAAAATTAAAAAAAATAAAAGCTGAGTGCAAAACATCGGTTTTGTTCTAATGTTTGGTTTTATTTTGAAACTTGCATTCTTCTCCTGTTTTAGCTTCATTGACTTCCTGTCATTGATCTATGCCCACCAGCTTGATGACACGCCCCCTATTGATTACTCTCACCTGTGTTCTATTAGCCACACCTGCACTATTTAGTCTCCTCCATCATTCATTCCACTCTAATCTGCTTGGGTTACATTTGATGTTGGGAACGCTGGGTCATGATTGTTTGTTTGTTTGTTGTGATGTTTTAAAAAAGTTGGTTTCAGTTTACACTGGTTTAGGGAATTGAGACTGCTTTGACTTCAGCCACTGCCACATTGAACTAGTTTACTGCTGCTTCTGCTCTGAAAGTTCAACCTATAATCATTTCACCAGTAGTGCCTCTGGGAATAAGGTAGATATGTATATCAGGAGTCAGGTCAGTGTTGTAGAGGTCAGCATTTTTGACCACCATTTATTTTACAGCATCTTTTTGTTTCATGAGTTTTGATGATAACAGAAGGTTACACATGTTCTCCAACATGTGATGGCTGCAACTTGTACCTTTTTAATATTCCCTTTTAAGAGAACTGTTACCTGTACAGGTGATGACCATGTCCACGTTTCTGATCACATCGCTCAGTTTAATCACTCTGAAGCCGTCCATGCTAAAAAGGAGGAAAAGAATAGAGAAAAGAGTTCATTGTTTTCATGTTTGGCTACAATTTAAGCTGAATAAACACTTCCTTCACTCATACCAGGCCTGGAGGGCACAAATAGGATCCACTTCTGTGACGTACACGATGGCACCTAGTGCTTTAACAGCAGTGCAGCAACCTTTGCCAACCTCCAAAGTAAAAGAACAAGTAGAGTTATTCAATTCAATGCCATGCCTTTCAAACTCCAGTGTGGATCCTCTATCTGGACTAATGTGAAATTAACAAAACCATGGGATCTCTATGTCCAAGGTCATAGGTCATAGACATGCACACAGAAGAGAAGGAAGTGATACTGTTGTGTGTGTGTGTGTGTGTGTGTTTCTATAGTACTTCGGTATGATGTTTCTGTATTTTGTATATTTATTTATTGTAGTGTTACTTGTTCAGACTTCAGCCAGAAAATTTGGAGCTGTAAGGCGCAGGAAAGAGCAGCAGCTGCCATGAGCACATGCAGGCACATCATCATCAGGCAGTTGTTCAGGTGGGGATTGCTTGTTATGGGCGGAGCACATATTTTTTAGTATTGGAGGATCCATCATGAGAAGCCAAGATCATGCTTGTGATTAGTTTTATTTTATTTTTTTTAACTTTTTGCTTCTCCCTCTCTAGGGGTCGCCTCAGTATTTGATTTGAGTTTAGAATTCTGAGACTATCTGCTTCTTTGGGCTGTATCAAACTGTCTCGCTTTACTTGTGCTGTGCGCTGCTTCCTCCTCGCCCGCCTGTGTTGTATCGCCCTGTGCAACGTGGGAATGTCAAAATAAAACACTGCTGTCCTGAGTGAGTCACACAGAGGGAGAAGTGTGCTACTGATACGCTTAATCAGTGTTGAGTAAACTTTATTTTCCTTTTGATCTGTTTTCATTACCTTGGGCTATTAGTTGTTTCTAGTTTCCTGTTTTCTGTTCCCAGTGTTGGAGATATATTTCTGTTTTCTTTTGATATGTTTTGCCATTTTGTGTTTTTGATTTAAAGACTGTTCATTTTCACTCTACATTTTTATAACAACTGACCGTTTGTATATCTAGGAGTTCCACACTACAGCTTTAAAAAGAGAACGCACTAATCTTTTGACTCACCTCACCATACCCACACACCACCACCTGTTTTCCTCCAAACATGATGTCAGTAGTTCGCTTTAACCTGAAAGCAGAGTTAAACAGGGTAGAACAGAGTCAGGTGTGGGATCAGCTGTTTAACGTCACAACATCACAGCATCCTCACCCGTCCAGTAAGGACTCCTTGCAGCAGTACAGGTTGTCAAATTTCTGCTTGGTCACTGAGTCGTTCACATTAATGGCTGGTACACACAGTTTGCCGGCCTTTGACAGCTGGTACAAGCTGACACACAGAGACACACACACATGAGCTGGAGAACAACAACTGTGAGAAAGAGCTTTTTGAGGTTTGGTGTGAAAACGAACCGATGGACGCCGGTCACACTCTCCTCCACGATGCCTTTGATCCTTTTGAATACACTCGGGTACTTCTTATAGATCCAGTGGGTCAAGTCACCTCCATCATCCAGAATCTGACCAGAGTCAAAAAGTTAGATCATCTAATGAGATCAGGAATGAGCCATATATGTGATATGCACATCAAAAACAGTAGATAAGATAATTGACTTAAATGTTCCTTTGACTTTTACTAAACATAGCATAACAACCATTAATAAGAAAACTAAGTAACTGATATATAAAGTATATATATATTGCTATACTATGTGTTACAATACAAATATATAAATGTACATATTTATCTTTATGACTATTTTGAAATCGCATTGTAGTGTGTAACAAGGAGAACTAGCACAGCATTCCCCTTAAGATAAGATAACCCTTTATTTGTTCCAATTGCTGTGTCGCAGCCGTAAAAGGAAGATAAAAGTGATGTATGCACGTGTGTGTGTTGTTGTTTGGACTTTACAGCACCATGTTGGGCTGCCAGTTCTTAGCACCAACACATTGGTCAATGCACCACCAGAAGTCGTCCTCTGATTCTCCTCTCCATGCAAACACAGAGACACCTGAGAGGCAACGAGAGGAGGAGGAACATGTGACAATCAAAAGAGAAAGTGAGGAAGGACGAAAAGCAGAGTCAGGGTCAGGAGGAGGAGGAGGAGGAGGAGGAGCAGCTGGTTGTACCTCCTTCAGCCAGAGCAGCAGCAACAGCGTTCTGGGTGGAGAAGATGTTACAAGCTGCCCAGCGACACTGAGCTCCCAACACACACAGAGTCTCAATCAACACCTGCAACACAGTGACACGTACACTACAGTCAAAATGGATACAAAACTAATGGTTAGAAATTGACCATCCAAGGCTGTGTGTGTGTGTGTGTGTGTGTGTGTGTGTGTGTGTGTGTGTGTGTGTGGCACTGACCGCTGTCTGGGCAGTGATGTGTGTGCAGCCCACAACTTTGGCTCCAGCCAGAGGTTTCTCGTCACCTGCTCTTTTCCTCAGGACCATCAGCGCTGGCATTTCTAAATGTCACGTTAGACACGAGGACACATCAGTGAGTCATGATGGCACAAATATTTTGTGTTTTTCATTTCACATGCCCAATTTATCTCCTCTTCCCCCCTCTGTTTATTTTCGTCTGCTGTCTCGTCACAGACAAGTTATCAGTCAGTATTTGTGCACATTTTCTGAAACCTCATGTATTCCCATTTACAAATCATAAATATATGCATTAAATCATTAATTTTGTGACAGTTATCGTTACAATGATATTATGGACTGCAACAATGTTGGTGAGGATAAAGATGACGGTAAAGTTTCATGCTGGTCCATGCGTCTCATTTTATTTTACCTTGCAGAGCGATTTCTATCTCTCTGCGTCCAAAATCCGCCTGCTTGATGTTTTTGATGCAGAAGTCAGAAAGGCCCTTGGAATTCTTCTGTATCCTGTCTTTTGGAGAAGACACGTCCTCTGAGCTTTCACTGCCCACTGCAACACAGAAAGAAACGAGCATCAGCTGATATAATATGACAATATGATTTGCTGTTAAATGACTGTAGTTGTGTTGTTTCTGCTGCCATATTTGGGATCAGGCTTTTCTCTGGGAGTCATTTCTTTTTGCATAATCTCTGCTGGTGACTGACATGTTTTAGAACGGCTCACAGAGCCGATTAGAACCAAATTAAAGCGACTTCATTCTTCACAGGACCTTTCATTTTAATAAAGATTTAGCTGGAGGAGAAAGCACCGAGGCTAATCCTCAGGGCCTGTAGTCGCTGGGATCAGAACCACTGTTTCTATATTAAAGACATGTGATCAGACTTAAAAGCATGTGTGTGTGTGTGTGTGTGTTTGCATGTTTCCTCACCTGAACTGAAGCTATCAGTAGACGACTGTGAGATGGAGCGAGACAGAGAGCGACGGGCTGTCTTGGTGGGAAGTTTGTTGAATTCCTTTTTCTGGTCACTGAACTGTATTTGCTGTGGAGGTCACAAAAAAGGACACAGATGAACAGAATTATAGATTATGAGTGAAACAGACACAGCAGATTTTCTTCTAAGCGTCCACATCCCTGTTTTATGGCATGCCTCGTTCATAAATCTCTTTCTGGACTCATTACTGCATCTATTGCTGTCTCACCATCCAGTGTGGCTCTATGAAGGCTGGGCTTCTGTCGCAGGAGTCCCACTTGGCCATGTTTGCTGCCTGAATGCCGAGTCTGACTCTGCTGCCTGAGCCTTGAAGTCTAGCAGCTAAAAAAATGGGGGATTACCTCTTTGTGTGCCTTTTGTGACACACCCTCATTCTGACTAAACCTCCAAAAATACACATATAGTATACAGTTGTAATTAAAAAAGTTAATGAAATATAATTATAATAATTATATATCTTATAATTAACAATTATACAGATGTGTAATATCACGTCAAGTTTGTTAAGTTTAGTCACTCATGTCTTGTTTTCATATGCACTTCCTGTTTGATTTTGTATTCACCTTTCCCCGCCCCGCCCCTGATTGCTTTCACCTGTTACCACTTAATTCCTGCATAAAGTCATAAAGATAAAGTCTTCCTCTGTCATGTCGCCAGTTTGTATTGTTTGGTCCACGAGTTACGTCGTCAAGTTGTTTCATAGCAAGTTATTCACGTTTCCCTGGTTTAGTTTACTCGTGTTGAGATTTGTTTGATGAGCGCCTTTTCTTAATGTTTTTGATCCTCCTTATGAGTGTTCTTGTTTATATAAACTTTACATTGAATTTAAATCCTCCAGTCTCGAGTCTAAAAGCATAACGACATTTTACAGACGTAGTTTGAAAGATGTGGGAATTGCCAGACAGGTCTAATATAATAATAATAATACATGTTTTGGGATCACAGGTCTCTTTAGAGTTCCTCTCTCTAGAAAGTGCAACGCTATCATTTCTTGAGTGATCCTTATCCATCCCATTTTCACAGCAGGTGTCAATTATCAAATTAAATTTGGCTTAGTTTCATGTTCAGCTTCTTCAGTTTCGGGCTGCATGCTGGTTCACACTGTCCTGACTTGGATGAATGGAACACAGCCGTTTGTTAATGTGATAATTAACACCTGGGATTTTCTTGCTGAAACGTGTTAAAATGGCTGCTATGAAAAGGACTCACTGTGTAGGATTATAGAATTTATGACTGTATGAGAAGATATTCTGTTAAAAAACATATTTCAGATAACTACTTTGGATTTATTCATTTATTCAACACTGTGAGAATACTAATATGACTGAGGACTCAACTGATGTTTCATTCTCTACAGCATTAGACTCACTTTGCTAACATAAGGTGCACCTTGTGTTTATTAAATAATGACATTAGTAAAAAGATGTCCAGCTTATCATCAATCATCCCATGACAGGTTGTACATGTGCATAGATTTTTGTTTTTAAACCATATTCTGATCATTTTCAACATATTGCAACAGTTAATACAACAAACAGTTTTCTCCCACTGTGCTGTAGGCGAAAAGGGCAACTTTTTGGTTATAGTGGTTTTAGTAATTGACTAATTTCTCTAATCTCTCTCCTCCTTTACCCCTACAAGTGTTTTATGGCACTGGCCAGGCCAACATTGTAAATAAGAATTTGTTCTTAATGCTTTGCAACTGGAGGTATACCTGGAGTGTATGAATGGAATGTTAAAGAGAGACTGGTTTTAAATTGAACTTTTCCAATAATCACTTGAATTCATTCTTACAATGAATACAATATAGACACATGAGTAAGAGCAGCATGTTGTTACTCAAGTTGCTGCTTAAACTTTAACACAAACGGACATGAAGCTGTGACCTGGAACCGTGTGAAAGTTAACTTAATGGTCTGTCACAGGGTCGGCAAAGTATATTCCGGTTAGCTACTGTAAAAGTAGAATAAAAGCTAATAATCAAGGGACAGAAGGGTTCAATGTTTAAGTATTTAGTTTCCTCTTTTTATTATTTATAGATCTATTATTTCGAGTTCCATTTGGACTTTGATTTCAATTAAATAGCCATATAAAACTTAGTTTTCTTTGCATTTGCCTCTGCTTTTAGAAAAAAAAGGAAAACTATCACAGTTGTAGAAGTTATGGGCATCATATTCAATCACTCCAATCATCAGCTTAGTTTCTAATTCCGCACTTTAATACACTTCAAAATAAAACAAAACAAAAAGGGATACCTTGATACAGATGGACTGCACTGTCTCCTCGTCCTTGGCTTTAGTTATGTTCACTAGACTGTACACTTTCTTCATGCTTTCATGCAGGGTGTTCCCACAGTGACGACCTTACAGAGCTGATTCACACTGTTCAACTTAATTATACAGTTCCCAGAGTGACGCTTAAGCCACACCCACACGCAGGAAAAAGCCAGGTGACAGGTGGAAGAAAACGCTGAATAAATGAGTCTTTGTGAAGCTTTACAAGTGAAAGGGTTGTGAGGTCTGTCAAGAGTTACTCAAGGCCACACACACACACACACGCACATATATATATTTGTATGTATATATACTGTATATATACATAGTAAAGTGCACTGCAGGGTTTACATTCAATAGACTGCAAAGACATACATTGAGCATCCATTTGTTAGTGAGAGAAAGAAGGGGGCAGCTATAGCATGAGAAGAAGAAGAATCAGCAGAGCGAAGTAAACACGCCATACAGATGCATTCTGGGACACAAAGGGCAGCTTAGGTTTCTTATAATAAATCCGAGGATAGAGCTGCAGTGTCACAGTTAGTGCTGCTCACTAAATGACCAAACTCTGCTGCGTTAGACACGCGTCGCTGATTTCACACATCGTCATAATCCATCATCCATCCATTTTCTACCGCTTCATCCTCCACATGATGATATATAAGTGGAAATCAGTGTGAAAAGGCAGTCGTCTATATATAAGGCCTTTTGTGATTATGAAGACAGCCCGATGATGTCACTGTGACGTCATCTGTGTAATCTTGGCAAAAAGCTATAATGGACTGGCCATACACACACACACACACACAGCCATGTTTAACTGCACGCTGTGGAAAGTTACCAGACCAGACAGGGAGAGTGTGGCGAGAGATGCTCACATGCATTATGGGAAATGTGGGATTCAGTGACTTTGAAGTCCATAGAAAAAGCAGAATATCTCACGTCTGCTGCTTCAGTGTTCACGTTAAATATTACAAACTGAAATCTGTAGTACGTTCCTTTTAAACGTCCTTTACATTCAAACCATTGTTAAAGGAGGTCACACGACTAGTGGCCCAGAGATATTCATATGCTGTACACAGGAAGTGATTGATTTTACGTCAAGACAGATGGAGGCAATAGCAACATTGAGCTAGTAAAGTGAGACGAGTGCAAACAGGTGGGAGTTTGACTGAAAATGCAGATACATCAATGAAAAGTTTCAGAAGTGAATTCTACTGCTCAAAAATACCCGCTCTCAGTAGTTTGACAGGATAAACACTCCGCCCGCCCGCCTCCGCCCGCCTCTGCACTGCCACACATGTATACACACAAACACTCTCTCAGTCAGGTGTGATAGGATTCAGCATACAAATAAAGTTTTATTTACACCGGGCGTGTGGCGTCGCTGCTGCGTGCAGCGGCTGCTCGTGTGTCTCCTCATATCACCGGTATGACTATCACTCTCGTTTCTGGTTCATCTTTGACGTACATGGACATGCTGTACATACAGAGGTAGTCTGACATTCACCTGATATAAATATTACAGCTGCTTAAATTGTGTTAAACAATATAACACTTTTTCTTTGCCTCACAGCGAGAGGTTTGCTGGTTCAAGTTCCACTGCAAGTTCTTCCTGTGTGCGCGTGGGTTTTCTCCAGGTTCTCCGGTTTCCTCCCACATGTCCAAAAACACGCTGAGGTTAATTGATCACT
The DNA here is from genome assembly GCF_019176455.1 of Solea senegalensis. Classification (NCBI taxonomy): domain Eukaryota; kingdom Metazoa; phylum Chordata; class Actinopteri; order Pleuronectiformes; family Soleidae; genus Solea; species Solea senegalensis. Next base: position 20,233,633 of record NC_058030.1, read on the forward strand.
CAATGCTTCCCTCAGGTGTGAACATGTGAGTGAATGATTGTTCCTCTCTATATGTGTCCCTGTGATGGACTGACGACCTGTCCAGGGTGTGACCGTGCCTTTTACACTACGTCGAGTAAATGAATGAATGAATGAATGTATTCAGCCGAGGCTCTGAAACTACTGTGTGCACAGGTGTCGGTTGTATGTAATATTGCCGGTAGACACATGCAGTGTAAACACATGAAAACCAAAAAGAGACAGAATAATAACATCAACAACAACAACATCAATAAATCCTTCAGTTACAAAGTTCTCTGACCCTAAATATTTCACCAAAAGTTACACACTGCAGCTTTAAGTGTTTTGCAAGTCACTAAAAAAATTGGTTCAAAAATGGTGCAGCTTAGTTTAAAGGCTTTATACAACTTCTTTTTCACATATAAAACAGTACTTTCCAAAAAAAAAACAGATTTTAGCTCAATCAGTGAGAATTTTCATATTTTTGCCTATTGCATAATAGGTGCTCTGGATGTAGGATGGGAGGTTGTATTTAATTTAAAGAGCTATAGAGATAGTCACTTAGGAAACTTAAAATACCTGACACATAAACTTGGGAAATAAAAGATGTGAGTAAATTAAAGGATAACAGAAGGGTTAAAAATCCTTTTCTGTGTTTTTGGGACAGAGGGATTAAAGGGTTCAATATGCATTTGCGTGTGCAAGTCAAACATTGATCGAGGCCGGTACATAGTAGCTCAAATCACTAAGTAATGACCTAAGTGTATGCAGATTCACGCTGCCACAGAGTTTAGCTGAGTTCTCGCTCACCATGTCAGTCTTCAGAGCCTCAGTGACCTGCTCATCTGTCCCAGATGTCTCTGTGTTGTCTCTGTCCTGACCCTCAGAAGCCCTCCTGCTCTCTGCCGCCTTCAGCATCCGCAGCAGGTCCGGGCTTATTTTCACTGCCTGATCGTTGGTACCAGGCTCATCCTCCTCTGTTTTGCCATTCAGCACAGCTCCGTCCTCCACGTGAGGCTCAGGTGAATCATAAGCTGGTGGCTGGTCCTCAAAAGAGGACGCTGTGTGCTCCTTCTCCTCCGCCATGTCTCCTCTGGCAGCCAGAAATGAAGTGATCTGACAGGTTGCAGCATACACAGCCCACATCGAGCTGCCTCCTGCGTGGTGTGTGTTTTCACTCCAAACAGCAGCAGTTCCGTGGCTCCTTTGACTGAACGTGAAGTAGACAATTAGTGTGGGGTGTAGTGTGTACAGGAAAAACACTGATATGAGTTCACAGAGGGATATGGAACCTGTAAATGTAGGAACTCCACCTGTGTCACGTATGGAGACATTGATCTTCATACAGTCATTTGTATGAAAAGTCTTGGATTTGTGCACATTTTTTTTTTTTAAAGCACAAATGTGTGTAGAATTCTGCAGCTGCTCCTTTATGTGTGTGTTGAGTTTGATAACACAACTAACAAAGACATAGATGCAACGCAAAGCAAAGCTTACATTTTAAACAAACAGGCATGTTTACATAAAACTAAACCTGCATCAACAGTGGCCCTATATGCTGACTGACCACCTCTGCCTTTGAAGACGTTGCTAGGGTAAACAACAATTATGCAAAACAAAAACCATTGATGTAACTCTCAAAAAATGCTCTGTTCTTTTACCAACTTTTTACTTTATTACAGTGGTTCTCTATTATTTTCTGTCATGCCAGAGGACAGAAATGTTTTTACGTCCCCTGTCACTGAAATACTATTGAGAACCTGATCATCTCCCCCCCGGGGAGCCTGCCCCACTATTTGAGAAGTATACTGCTTTTTAAAATTTCCATACTTCTTTTATAGCTGAAGAAGCACATTGTATGACCAATGTGTACGATAATGTGCCATAAAAATTTTTTCTGAATATATAGAAATAAAATCTGCCTTGAAACAAATGTTGGAGCCCATATGAACTCTGAAAATGTTTTTTTAATTTAATTTAATAATATTCTATTCATTAAGAGGAGATAATCTTGTAAAAGGACTCAAAAATGAACAAACAGTGATTACACACACGCACACACACACACACAGTCAGATAACTATGACCTTCAGTGTTTCACCCAAAATATTTGATGTTTGTTGCAGCTGTTGTGTGCAGCAGCAGCAGGTTTCAGAATCAACGACAGCGTTAACGCTTTTTTGTTCCACCAGAGGGCACTGCAGCGCCACAGCTGTCCACAGCAGTTTTTCCCACAGCTGAGACAGAGACAGCCTCTGTCCTTTCTTCTCAGAGAGTGTGGACTGCACTGTGGGAGGATTTGTAGTTAAATTCCTGTTTCTGGCTCTGACAGAAACCAGCGGAGGGTTGTGACCAGCACAGTCCAGTGGGAGGACACTCCACTGTCCCCCCCCCCTCACTTTCTCTGTTCCTCATTTGTGCTCAGAGCAGGAATTTGTGACACTTGTGTTAAAATGAGAGGAGGATAATAAGATTACACTGAGAGACTAGTGGGACTTTTACCAGGATCATTTGAAGGTGTACGCGTTTAGGCTAATATTGAACTTCTTTTTAATGAATGTTTTGCATGAATTCATGAATTTCACAAGTAGCAATAATATTTCTTTTCATTGTTTCACTGGTCTTGTGGTGGTTGACAGGTTTTACAGGGAGCAGGTTACATGCAACATGAAAGAAAAAACACAAATCCATACAGTGGAGGCCACTAAGGTTCGTCCACAGTGAAACACTGTGAGTGTGGCAATGTTTGTCTCGTCTGATGTCTCGTCGAAAGAAACCTAAAGCAGCATCGTCCAATCGTCCTGAAGACACTTCACTTCCACATCCAAGAGGCTTCTTCATAACTTCAAATGACCTTTGGATAATTATGACCCGGATGAATTCAAATCTACACCGACACCGTGAAACATCTTTATTCTTAACAGACAAAAGCAGTGAGCATCAACCAACACCACAGATACATGGTCACATTTTTGCCACACAGTTACGGACGTGATCAACGTTTAGTTTCCATTCACATCGTATTTTGCACCTGTTGAGCAGTAACAGTTATAGTCGTTATTGTCTTATTATGACGTAAATGTTTTGATCATGATCACGTTTTATTCACACACACATAAAAAACATGAATTAACATGTGATGAAAGAGGGGACAATCTGAACAAATGTCACATTAGGGCTCGTTTCACAACAACATGGATTAACACTGTCGTTAAGGACAATTATGATTCAGTAAATCTTTACCCACAGAGGAAACATGCACACACTCACATATGTTCACTTTATAGTCCAGGAGACTGATGACCTGATGAAGGTTTTAGGTCAGATTTTTTTTTTTTCTGTTGCCTTATTCTCACAGTTCAGTGTCACTTTATGCAACAACATGTTGACAGTTAACAGTTTAGCTATACTTTGAATACATTAACTACATTTTTCAATGCTGAGGTAATGAAACAACATACTGCACAAGCTCATCTGTCAAGGTACAACTCCCACTTACAGTCGTTTACATGCATACTTACTGGGTTGACTTATAATACAACATTAAAGTACTATTATACAGTACAACTGTAAACAGTAAAACCTTCAGAATTAAAAAACAAACAATAAAATAGACTTAAGTGCACAATAAGAACACAGTAGAGTTCAACGATATGTTCGTCTTCTCGTCACATTATTTTACCTCCATCAAAGATGGGAGTCTGTATTAGTTGTTCCCTCACCGCGCCGTGCGTATGTTCTTGTACTGGCACAGAAGCAGGTGCTTAAAGGTGTTCTTGAAGGTGACGTTGCACAGGGCGTAGCACGCCGGGTTTATGGTGCTGTTGATGTAGCAGAGCCAGTAGCCGATGGTCCAGAGGGTGTTTGGGATGCAGATGGAACAGAAGGTGTTGATCAGGACCATCACGTTGTACGGCGTCCATGTGACGACAAAAGCAACCAGGATGGCCATGATGGTGCGCGTCACCTTCTTCTCCCTGGAGGAAATGCCTTTCCTTCTCCACTTTGCCACCGCGCTCTGCTTTGTCACCTGAAAAGTGTGATGAGAAAAACAACTTTGTTTTATCTCTGTTTTTAAAAATCAATCAACATTGATATAGAATCACTTGACCAAATTAGATTTTTGTAAATAATTATCAGTTTACACATCGAGCACACATTTATCACGGCCTCCTGCAAGTGTAAACCTATTATTACCTTAGTTAAAGCTGTAGTGTGTAACTTTGAAACACAGACAAGTGTCGGTTACATTTAAACTATTGTCAAATGAGTTTTGACAGATCAGATTATCCATAAACTGATTCAAACCACATATGGAGGTGGTTTCAATCTGAACATCTCGGTCGCTGTCACTCGCAGCGTGACAACAACAATGACATAGAACAAGAGACGAAAGTTAATTGGAGGTGCGTTAAAAGACACTGTGGAAGGCTATATCTAAAAAAAACCCAGTCAATTTTAATTTCTTTATCATCGTGAATGAACTCTCTCTAATTCATTCACTTTTTTGTTCTGTTTTGGTCCCCACCAACTCAGTGAGACGACATTTTGCTAATGTCGTCTTATAGACTAATAGAGTGTATACTGACAAACTAGAGAAAGCAAAACTCTGCCAAAGCCGCTCAGTTTCCCACAGTCTGAAATACACTCCCCTTTCTTGTAAGACAGTACAACTGTTTGTAACAAAAAAATCCTATTTTGGGATCCATGTCTGATTGACCACAGAAATCTAATAATTTCTTCTTTGAGCCACAGCCAACATTCAGTCAGACCGCCTATGATTTAAATGGCTTTTGCAGCAGAATACAAATAGTTTAGCTTTGGCGTGAAGGCTCAGACCTTATCCCTCCACACATGTGGATGTGTTTACATGGACATGTTGGGGAGTGATGAGAAAACATCTTGAACCCTTCAGTTGGAGCCTGCAGGTGCAGGTGGAGCTAAAAGAGGAGCAGCAACACCAGCAGAGGGCAGCAGTAGCACTGACACACACACACACACACACAAGGAGAGATGGGAGAATGCAGCGGCTTAAATCATCTAAATCTTGTGAGTGTCTGTGAGGCGTGTCTTGTGGAAATAAAAATTCAGTATGAGTTTAGTGTCTGAACTCACTGGCAGGCTTCACAGCATTTCCCCAGAAATCTCACAAAATCTGTCTTTTACTGTTTTCTCACTGCAGAGCAGCCTGGCTGAACTCATAACCCTCTTAGCAGATGTAGTAACATTATACCGGCCTAATGTGCACTACATTAATCATCCTAGATTAGTGTGTTATCATTACTAACATTTGTTGGAAAGAAGAGCCACATACAGCTTGGATATTAATGTCTGCACAAACTGCAGATGTAAACCTTATAGTGGCGCAAAGGACAAAGTGAAGGGGTCATCACAGTCCCTCTCCGGTTGAGGGGTTGTGGGGGGATTTTGAGATTGCTAGTATGTTTTGATAGAAATGGCAGAAGAAAATAGAAATGTTATGCACAAATCTATTGTGTAAAATGTATCCTTTATCGTGGGTCAAGATGGTTTGTTGTCTTTAAAAAAGGAGGTCATCGCAGATCTAAGGAACTTGGAAGCTGTTGAGATATTGTAGTGGTACACTGACTGACTGGTCATCTAATTGATTTACCATTAGGATTCAAAAGATTGATAGTTGTAAATATTTGTCTAATTTGGGATTCATTATTTGTGGTGTTTGATGTATAAACCATAGACTATGGATAAAGATGGACGTAGTCTTCCAGTTTGAAAAGTAAAGACTGGGAAACATGACGGACAAAGAACTCCTACACATCAATGCTACTTCTCACTTGATTTATTGTAACTTATGTTACCAGGAAAACAGAAGATAAAGATGTGATTGAGAGCAGGTGTTGTCCAGTTGCAGTTGACATCGATGAATTTTCCAGTTAAAAAGTGTCATGGCAACAGTCCAATCACAAACCTTAAGACTACCTCCAACACAGTCTATGGTACAAAGCAACAACATTACCTTAAACAGTGACCTCGCGACCAGACTTTGCCTGTCAGCCCCTGAGTTTGCTGGAGAAGGTGGCTGTGTGTGATTTGTCTTCTTCCCACCGTTTGATCTTGACTGACACGACACAGCAGCCGCAGGTTCATCTTTAGACGTCGAAGCGTGGATGCTCTCTGAGTCCATCTGGTCAGTTTTTTCCTCTGTGCAGGGACCTCCTCCATTCTGCCGCTGCAACATCTCCTTGTCCTTCCCGTCTCCAACCTCCGCCTCAGACTCTTTTCCCATGATGCAGTTGTTCTGGGTCTCACATCCTTCTTCCTGGCTGTGAGAAGGGACTTCTCCCAAACTGGTACCTGATGTTTTCCTGCTTTCCCTCTTCACACGGCTTCGGCTGGCCTTGGAGATGCGCCAGTAGAGGTGGATCATGATGGCCACTGGCAGATAAAAAGCTGCTATGGCTGTCCCAAATGTAACCGCTGGGTTGGAGAAGAACTGGATGTAGCACTCGCCGGGCAGCACGGTTCGTCCGCCCACGATAAACTGCCAGAACAAAATGGCCGGAGCCCACAGGATGAAGGACAAGACCCAGGCTGCGGCGATCATCAGGCCGGCCATCTTGGTGCTGCGGTGTGCTGGGTAGCTGAGTGGTTTGGTGACACAGAAGTAACGGTCAAAACTGATGATGAGCAGGTTCATGACTGAGGCGTTGCTGACCACATAATCGACAGCCAACCACAGGTCACAGACCACCGCTCCCAAAGGCCAGTAGCCAATCACAATGTAGACGGTGTAGAGGTTCATGGAGCAGACGCCAATAATCAGGTCTGCACAGGCCAGACTGAACAGGAAGTAGTTGTTGACGGTCTGCAGGTTCCTGTTTACCTTTAGAAAAACGATATGGAGCCAGCTGTCAGATGCTAATCTTTTTTGCTAAATGTGATGTGTGTTTTCTCATTTCTATTAGATTAGCCCTCCACACAGGGAGGCACGAGCAGAAATCTTATCTCTAAATCTGGGTGTGCTTTTCAAGATGTCCAGAGATGGATGCTGGAAACATGCTCATTAATCATGGATGATCAAAACAAGGGAAGCCAAACCTTTATAGAGAGCATGACCAAGATGTTTCCGATGACAGTGATCAGACTCAGAGATCCAGCCACCAGGACGATGAGCACTATCTCCACAGTGGTGTATGGACTTCCAGAGAAGAGGCCGGAGTGGTCAGCACTGCTGATGCTTATGCTGCTGGATGAATTCAGGGTCTCCATTCTGTTTCCTCTTGGTGTTACTTCTCACAGACTCTTCAGGCTTGAGTCATATCTGTGCATCACCTGCAAAGGAAGACAGACAATGAAAGAATCTGCTTCTATTACAGCAGTTGTGATGTTTGCGATGTTGATGCAACACTCTTGTTTGTGTGCTTTTATCTGCAGTCGCAGATGCAAAGTCACACGCAGTGAGTGTGTAAACAGCTGGTCGCTGACTGAATGTATCTGAGCTTTCCAGGTCCAGGTGAGGACAGGTGAGCAAATAAAGTCTGCATCAGCTCTGTTTATACTGTAAAATGTTCTTGATAAATGACATTTGTCAGATTTATATTGTATCATAGCTTATACTGTATAAACTACTGTATATTCAAAAGACGTTGACCAATATTAGGCTTGGATTATGTTTTTTCTTAAAATATAAAATGACAGTAAAAAAAACTTGCAGAAAACAACTTTCTGGCTTTCAATTAGGCCTCTGTATATCTACAGTACAAAATAAAAGCACTCTATAAACTGAACATTGTCCAATCAAACATGCATGACATCGGTCTGTGAACAGTTTGTGCAGCTGTAGAAAAACACCACGTGGAAATGAGTCACCAGGGCTTTCCCCCGCAACACAGATTAGGTTTAAAAAAGGACAGTAGCAATCACCTGACAGACTGAAAAACAGATGCATATTTGCTTAAAATTGAAATTTAAAAACCTTTCTATATTTTTTTTAATAACTTTTCACATCCTGCCTGCAGTACCGTCAGGGTCCACCAGGGAATCATTTCCAACACTTTGAGAAACACTGTTTTTTGTCATCTCATATATTCTCATGACTTTGAAAGTCACTAAATGTCCTTTACAGAAATTTTAATATGTGCAAGAGATCAAATTCACACCTACAGTGTTTTTATATCCGGATTCTCTTTGGAAAACAAGGAAAGATTTCTCTACTCTGAATTATGACCTGTAGAATGATTTCTACCTTCTGTTCAAAAGGCAAAAACAGGTTAAATATTCACCGTGGCCACCCACGCTGACAATCACACTCATGGTGCTTTTAGGTGCTTTGGCTAAAAGCATCTACTAAACATTAAATGGGAAGCAGACCTGTTCCTGCTTTGTATTTATTATGGTTTGTGCATTGAAAGCAGCCCCCAGTCACTCAGACTGACAAGCAAAACACCACAATGAAGGTAGAGTATCATTTCAGCTCCTATGATGGTCAAAAAGGGAATGTACACAGCATAACAATGTGATTAACTGCTGCATTCTGATCAGAAAATCAATGTAAAGACACTTAGATGAGACCACAAGGATTGTTGCATACTGCTGAAACCTTGTAAGTGACTCCATTAGACAACATGATAACATCATACTGTACCTGGGAGATGTTTCCTTCCTGCTCTTACAGATAGATGAAACTTCATTACAGCATCTCTAACTATATCACTTACTCGTCAACGACCCATTCTGGGGTTTCTTTGACACAAATGAAACAGAGCTTGAGTGTGCGTGTGTTAGTTTGTGACCTAGCTATGAGCTTTTGGTCTAACAGGTGTTTGAGTCGCTTATAAGACATGGTTAATGTTAGCATTAAATGCTATCTCCACAGTGAAGACCTCAACAAAGAGATCTACACAAGTAACCATCACCAGTATACTTTGTTTACTTAACGCGCCAGTGTGGAACCTCTGCTGCCCCCCTGTGGATTTCTGAGTAATTACCAAAACAGTCTGCATGCTCTAAGATCACGGTACAGTTCAGGTTGGTACAGTACGGTATGGTTTGGAATGGTAAAGCCCTTTGTCAGACTGAGAACAGAACATTTTACTTGGTAGACAGTGTGTGGGCTGTGATGGTCGTGTCAGTGGCATGACGTTGTACCCGTGCGATGGCAACGAACGGTGTTAGTGAACGCAACACAACAGACAACAATGGAGGACGTCCAGCAGCTGTTGTTTTCCTGCTCAGTTTGTGGCCGTTTGTCTCAACAAGGTGTCGAGCTTTGCGTGAGAATAGACTGCGGGTGTTAAAGAAACACCGGTCGCAAAAGGACAGATGTTTTACTTTTGCCCAATCAGTGGACTGTTGTAGGTGTTTCTAGCTCTACTGTGCCATTTTACTCTGGTACCTTAAGCGAAGGGGGCTGAAATGTGGAACGGTAGGGTCTGGTTATTTTGGTTCTATTCCTAATAGAAACACAATAAATACGTACCGTATTTTTCTCATATCACACACACGGAGTGTAAGAAAGAAGAGAAAACGATGATGCTGTCTCTGATGTGTGTCTCTACAGAACGTTGTAATGTTATTTTTTTGCTGTATTTATCTTGTTTGAGCTGCATCCATGAAACTTAACTGGAGCTGCATGGTGAAGGAACAGCAGCAGCTGTGACTGGCATATGCAGGTATGTAGTTGTTCAGGGAATGCTTGGTAGCTGTTGGCAGAGCATGTATTTTCAATATTGCATTATCAAATTCGCAAGAAGCCAAAATTGTGATAGCCATAGGTGAACTGTATGAAGCCGTCTTGTTTAGTTCTTCCGCCTCGCCTGCTCAGTCCTGACATATATTGTGTCACTCTGTGTGTCGTGTAGGAATGTCGACACAGACATGAAAACAAAAAACTGCTGTACTGAGAAACACACAGAGAGTCTCACATGGAGCTGATAGGCTTAGTCAGTATTGCGTGAGCTCCTCTGACAATGGTTTGATTGTAAAAAATCTGTTTATTTGTAAGTGTTATGCACTACAGCTTTAAGTGAGGTTTGGGGGATATTGGTTTAAAGTCACAGTAAAACATGTGACTTTAGTGATTACAGTTTTTCTCAATTGCTAAAACACTAAACCTTATTGTCTGAACCAAATGCTCAGTTGCCTGAACCCACTGATTGAATCAATCACTCTTTTGGCAAAACCATAAGCACTTTTCACTTGTTTAGACACAACTTGCCAACACTTTTTCATTGTGATTCCTATACCTTCCACTGGGTAATTCCAATACCTTTCACTGAGTGGAAGGTATATTACCTGTGCTACATGTAAATGCACAAGATTTCAGTTTTTTGTCTTTTTGTACAAGTGCTAAATGCACAGGTTTTATGTTTTGCAACATGCATTTAGCCTACAGTGAAGAATAAACATTTATTTCTCCAGCTTTATATCCTGAGCATTGTGTTTTCTATTTTTCTACGTAGTGTTTAGTGACTGTTCAGTAGTGTTTTTAATTTTGATTGACTCTGTGCACGATTTGACACCATAGTTCAGTTTTGAGCACAGATTGAACTGTTTTGAGGTGAAAGTTTGGTTTTGCAAGAAGAGTCTGAGGTTTTGTGAATGTAGCTTGAAAATTGGGTTTTGTGTTGACAGTTTAGAGAAAAGGAGAGCAGCTTTCAAGAAATGTGTCATAGCAATCGAGAAAAACTGTAACAGTGGTGAAGAAGCTCTGCTTTGCTTTAAGTAATAGTAAACACTGTCTATATTAATATTCAATTTCAGTCCAGCCATTACGGAAACGCATTGCATTCATTTACAAAACAGACAGTTTTTCTATCTAATGTTTTTTTCCTGTTTTTCTGAATAATTATTTTCCTGTTTTTCTGAGTCATTTTTTTCTGAATTATCGAGAACCTCCAACCTGCAAGTGACTCCCATATTTTCAGCAGTCTCCTGATCATCTCTTGAGTCACCACGTAGTCAGCCTGAATGCATTTCCAATGCATCATCTTGTATCCATGGAGCATGCCACACTGTATCTGTCCAACTGATCCTGGAGAAACATTGCAATATGTCTAGCAGATCTGAATGAGCTTTCCTTCTGAACAACCGCAAAGTCCTCAGGTGTCTGTGTAAAGTCAACAAACTAATGTTAATACCATCTGTGTGACTTAGGGACAGGACTATCTCCCAGTGTCTTAAACCCAGAGTGAACCCAAGTAAAACTTGATTAACTAAACAAGCCGTCCATGTTGTTATAAATCAAACTCTCAATAAAGGAATGAATGCGTTTACTGTTTCAAATGCGCTCATGAACTCAGAAAAAAATTATTGTGTAAATCAGAAAGAAATGACCTCCATTGTCTCTGCCAAACAAAAGGATAACAAACTGTTTCTACAGAAGGAGAATCAAAAAAGAATAAAAGGAATATTTCCAAATATTTGCGTTTTTTAATCTGAGGTACTGTATTGTAGGTATTGTTACTAACTTCAGTGAGTACACGTCCGTCATTGAGAAACATTCTGAGACTTCTTCTCTCTGTACACATGTCTGCTAATGGAGACAGAAGAAATTATTTTAGCCACCGAATAATGGCTCACCTCATAAAATAGAGGCCTGCTTAAGCTTAACAACATGTATGGTTTTTCTCTCCATAAGACAGTGTTTTCCAATGGGAAAGAGAAGTTTGCAAACCGGTCACTCTCCCACGCCAAAGGCCATAGACCAATCTTTTGTTTTAAGCTCACATGGACACAGGAGCTGTTGGTCTTCTGCTGCCTTGACTAGTACGACCGTGTCCTTTGTGTGAATCAGAGCATAGGATAGCAAGTAACAAAATAACTCATTTTAACTTAGTGATGGAGGCAGCAATGAACGCACAACCCCTGTGTGATCTGATGTAAAATCATTGATTTATATTTATTTATATTTATATTTATTTTGGACTTTGGTGCGGAAGCGTGAGACTCCAGTTTCCAGTCGAAAAAAGGCAGCAAAGATATTTTTTAATATATCTTAGACTTAAGCTGGTCTATTTTCATCAGGAGAACTTTTAATTAAGTGTCCAAATGTATTTGTCCTTGTGTCAGTGAGAGTGAGTGTGATAATTTAACTTTAATCGTCCATCACTGGAGACGACTCTTGGTGAGTTAATGAATGACGTTTGATTGGCATGTAAGCAGCTGCTAATGATCATTTCTGTGCAACATGAAATATGATAGATTGCCTGCTAAATAGCTATGGTCACGCCGCTCCTCACCCTTGATTTAGTCCACAAGACGAAGAAGCTACACTACATCTGAATCTCTGGGTGAAAAGAGATAATATAAACCTGACATCCGTCACGATTAGGAGCCTGGGACTGTCAGACAAGTGTAGTGATACGTTAGTGGAGTAATGCAATGCCTCGTGCTAAAATCACTGGTGCAAAACCAGAATATTTTTCACTCTGAAATGTGGTAATAAACGCTCCAGGCGTCTTATATCAAGATGTTTCCTGCTACCTGCTCTCAAGCCACCCTTCACTCCTGCCCTCCATGGTACTCAGTGTACCTTCCTTGTTAGTGCTCGGCTACTGGAGACAGTCACGGAGGCAAACAGTATTTCTTTGACAGGAGCAGAGGCATAGTAATTAGATCCTGCAGATGCTGCCTCTAACAGCTGTACCGGTAATATGCATCTAGGATCTAGTAGTACTCAACAGGCGGGGTAAAGAGTAAGAAAAAAAAGAAGGATGTGATCTCTTTGATATTGTCACACTTGGGTGCAGCGTGAGGAGTGAGATGAGACGCAGAGGAGACGGCGAAAGCTTGTTTACAGAGACACGAGTGCATGTAGAGACACAGATATTACACAGAGTGTACACAGACTCATCAAAAGAACATTTTAATGACTGCACGGATCAAAGTGTCGTTGCCTCTTTGCTAAATAGCTTTTTATCTTGTAAATTTTATGATCTACTGTATGTCTTCTCCGGACAAACACGTCCCATGAAGAATTGTTTAAATGTGACCAGCAGACATCTAAAAACATCAAATGTCTTACAGGGCAGACGTGAAACAGAATTGATAGTATTTTTTTGTAAAACTTGTCACAGTAAGTTGGTGTGTTGTGATTAGTACGGCCCGACTCTGAAGAGTGGGAAATTTCACATCAGCCCGAGCTTTGGCCTCACACAGCGGTGTAATGATGGGGGGGGTGGGCGACAACTTTCTTGCTCCTATCTTAAAGGAACACGAAAGTTAAATAAACACATGCAGATTAAAAACAGTAACTTTTAAATCAAACTGAAAAGATGAAAGTGAAGAAGATGTTAGGTACCACAGCGCCGTGCACACAGAGGAAGTCCATCTCGAGGGACAGGAGTGGGAGAGAGTTAATGAGCAAAGATTAACAAACATAACTAGATTGTATCTTGTGAGCCTACAGTTTTCAGGGCGGAGCTGTCCGTTTGGAAATCTAATTTACGTCTTAAACACAAGCACAGTGTAACCTGGGGGATTCCTCGGGTGCATGGAGACCAGGGAATCCAGAGTCAGGATCGGATGCTGCCGGCTGAAACCTATCAGCTTTGGACATAAATGATGAAGATAAACATTTCTGCTGCAGCCGTAGGGGAACAATAAAACCTCAGTTCTATATGCTACAATAAATAGAAACTTCCTCAGGAAGCAGAAACAACATGTGGAGGGCAACACTTCAATCAATACATTGATCCAGCACATTCCTGGAATCTTCCTTTCTATAATTACTTATAAATGATATAAGGTTGAGATGTGCACTAATTTGTTCATGACTCTCTTTTAATTAAGCTTTTTTTTTAAAAAAACATAGACATTTTTACAGCTTTCCAAAATTGAAATTTTTCAATTTCCAAATTGTCACTGATGGTGTCACTTATCCATGAGGTGAATACATCTTTTGAGAAAGTGTCCTCACCTGCAGCAGTTTGGTAGAAATCCGCAGAGAAACATTATCTTACCTCGGGAAGGACACGGATGAGCTGTTGCACTTTTGTCCATGTTGCTGTCACTTCTGTCGACACACTGGAGCAGAGAGGAGCAGAAAGTAACCTGACGTTGATGTTGCTCCTCCTCTGACAAGAACCAGTGTATGTGTGTGTGTGTGTTGGACAGAGTAGGGAGGGGTTGTGAGGGCTATTAGTATCTGTTGTGTTGAATCCCTAAAGCTAGGGTCACACATTTGAATAAACAAGACAGAGCTGGACAGAGATGTCGGTTTCAGAACCATGGAGAGCACTGGTCTCTCCTGTGCGATAAAAGCTGTGGGCGATCATGTGGAGAAAAGTTTGAGTGGCTGTGGCATGAAATAAAATGGTAGAGTTCTATGAAAAAAAACGAGGACACTTGGTATTTTTTCTCTGTTGCTGTGGGACGTTAACCTTTAAGCCTCAGCTGTATTGACCTTTTAACCAAACCGGTGACGCAGTCTGCCCCAGTTTGGTGGATGACCTTACTTTGATGGAATTATCACAGAGAATAATGGTCCATATCCACACAATAATATTACAAATGAAACCAGGAGAATACCATGAAAAGGATCCTGAGCTACATATCATATTACAGAAAATGTGATTCATATCAAAGGACATTGATATTGTTTTGCTATGATGACGGCGAGGACGTAGGAAACATTATTGGTGAGCCCATGAAAGAGCTTCTCTTCCACTGTTTCATTATTGTCGTGAACACAAATCAATAGAAGGCTTTGACCCTCTGTCTCCATAACATGTGTTGTGCATGCTTGGTTTCCCGTATAGCTCCTTCAATGTCTGTCATTCGAAACGTTATCGTCATAAGATAAATATTATTGGATAGCAGTGGCAGTTGCTGGTCTTTAAAACAGGGGAAGCTCATTTCAGGCCCAGTTATTTATGCATAAATGATGCAAATGAATAACTAGAACAAGGAAAATTATGTACAACTGAAATGCTATAAAAGTGTTTTTATTTACAGTGTATATGTACAAATGAAAATGGTCTATATCGCCGAGCAAATAACACACAGGACCGAGGCAGAAAAGGCTCGGCTGCCGTGTATGTTTCTACAAACGCTGTCAATCAAAAACTGGTTTCCGCCTTTCAGACAGTGCCTGCACCTGCCTGCTGCTCCATTCACTCCCAGAGAAGCTGAGCTTCCCTGGAAGTGACATTTTTTGCCGTATTTGTCCAATCACTGTCGAGCTCACCGCTGTGAAAAAAAACCCTATTCTCTGCCGTCACATAGAGAACAGTTTTAATGCGGTGGCATTAACACTGACACATCATGTGATCCTTCTGAGGCAGACCACAGGAAATTGTTATTGTTATTATTGCTGTCTGAAACTTAAACTCACGCATTCATCAGTTTGATAGAATACACACTTTATGTCTCTGACTGCACCTGCTGTGCTGCTGTATACACACTAACACTCCCTCCCTCAGTCAGATCTGATAGTATAGCTCGAAAGGGTCTGTTTTCACATGAAGACACAGTATACACATGACATGACATCATTTCTGTTCACAGAGAAGAATGGCCTAAACTTTTGTACTACAGCTTTAAGTAAACATCATCAAAACATGCAGTCATAGTTAGCAGAAGCAAAGGAAAAACAGGTGGGACCATGCTCCAGTGGAGTTACAGTCTTACTTACACACATTTAAATTAGATGGAACATAAAAGCATCTGTGGCCAGGTTTTAATGTTGCGGCTGACGGGGTTTTCCTTTTCTCGCTGAGATTTAGACGAGGACATTCATTTAGCCACTTAGCAGAGCGAGAGGCTATAAAATAAGCTGGCAAGCAGGGACACTTTTACTCACAATGGGATGTAATATGCCAATGACTGCACCATGAGTAGTTTTGATATCGATCTGGCACTGGCAATAAAGACAATTCAATGAGAAGTCGGATTATTCTCATGGCTTTAAAGTATCTACTGTGACAAACTGTATTTGTGTGAAATAATAAGACCACACGTGTGTCATATATAATGGCATTTTGCAAGATTATTTTGATTCCATATGAAATGTCACCGTTTCTCAGGGATACTGTTTTCTTGCTTCTTCAAGACAATTCCTTGTGTTTTTAAAGCTTGACACTGAATGTATTATTCATGAGGCTTGTACAGTTGTGTCTCGCACTTGCTGACCAATGGCATTTACTGGCCTCGGTAACAACATGTGAAGGCACAGGGTCTGAATTAGCATCAGCATTTGTGATATTTTCTGTTGTTTAAAGACGCAGCCTCATCCTTCAGTGGAGTAGCACGTGAGCTGACCTTACACACTGTAAAAATCATTCATGAAGTTGCTTGAAACTAGAAAAAGGACGGAAACAAAACTATAAAGGATGAACAGCCTCGGGGGTGTATGATGTGCAGTATAGCACAGCACCATAAAAGCCCAACCCCGCGCACAAACACACAAACAAAACTTTCAGGCAAATCACTGCTCTTACCATTATTTTTAGTATTTAGTATTTAAACACATTTCCTATTTTTCTATCTCACATTAGCAGAATGTTCTCTCTTAAATATCATACAGAAGGTAAGGAGGATTTGCCATGTGTTAGTGTCCTCACAGTAAGTGGAACACACTTACTCTGGGTTTTGCGTGTGTGCAGAAGGAAAAAAAGGGGGGAAAAACAGCAGCACACAAAGAAGCTCTCTACTCCTCACTATATAAAGAAAAGGCCCAGAGGCTGAAGGGAAATGAGGTCGTCTGGTTTGGCCCCAGAGCACAGGTTTGAATGGAGAGGGGTCGCGAACAATACCCGCCTGACATTTTCACATTCTGAAATTTACTGATGGATTCAGTCATCACCAAAGCTGTGGAGCTCAGAGACAGGATACAAATCAAAAACAAAAAAAAGAAAAAAGAAAAAAAAAGTGAAACAGTGAAAGCCACCAGCTTTTGTTTTAACCACAGTATTAATCATTCTCATTATTATCATTCTCCCTATAGGTCTGGAGAAAAGTGTGACTTCAACAGTGTGCAGTCGGGATTCTGGTCGACGACTGGTACAGAAATAAGGTCCACATAAATCAGTTTGTGTGCCTGTATCACATTACAAGTCACCGGCATACATGTATCAAATTTTCTAAAAAAAATAAATGCACTATTTGCAAAAAAAAAACCTGATTAAATCAAAATTCCAACAATATTTTGCATTATATAAAAAGGTTAGTTCACACTTGAAACAAGATAGATATAAAACAAAAAGAAAATATAATTCAAATTAATAAACTGTCAATGATAACATTATTAAAATGTGTTTTGCTTCATATTTTTCAACTACAACATCTTGGGATTGGGTCAAAATCTTAAATTGTGCTTTCATCCATACAGTTTGTAGCATTGTGGTTCATGCTGTTAAATAACCACGAGTGCAGTGGTGACATGAGTCTGTGACGAAGGTGATGTGACATGTTTCATGACTCTGCTGCCATCTGGAGGATTAATGTGTGCTCGCTCTCTCTCTCTTCATCAACTCCTCCCCCTCCCCTTCCCCCTCCTCCTCCTCACACTCTCATGCACACTGCATCCACACAGAGTGCGTAACAATATTCACAGAATACATTATAAGGCAGATATGAATCTTTGTGGTTGTCTGCAGCAACTTACAAACCAAGGTCTTCCACTAAACAAAAGGACATAACATAGCATTGTCACTGTCAGTTAAATAAGAGATTTTTTTTTTTTCCAAAGATAGCATGACTCAGAGTTGTACTTTATCTTTGTAATGTTAATATAATATAACTCAAGGCTGTCTATTCAGGACTTTCAGTTGCCTCTTTTATCCTCAGACTGATGGAGTTCACTCAGTTGTCGTGGAAATGGGTGTGTTGACGTTGTGTGACTTAATTAAAGGGTTTAATTAAATGTGTTTGAAGGGAGGATCAGGAAGAAGCTGTGTCTACTGAAGGATGGAGTTTAATGTCCTGAATTATTAGTGGATGTCTTTCTTAATCTTCCTCTGATTCCAGACTGGTGAATTAGACATGTACCCACCTGATGATGATGATGATTATGATGATGATGACGCAGGAACTATTCAGGACCCTTTTCTTTGTACTGATCTTTGAACTGATCTTTTAAATATGGAGTGTGAGCGGCCGAATGAGCTGAAGAGCTGAAAAACAATAGCTGGCAAATGTCTTGCATCACACGTACACTTCAGGGCCCTGACTTCTGCTGAAAGTAATGATCGTCAGTGCGCAGACAACGCTGATAAAGCGTTGTTTCACCCTTTCACTGACACTCATGAGGCTCCAGCAGAACATTTCCATGTTGCTTGGGGTGCAGTGGCATGGCAACAATTGTGCACATCCCCCTGCAGTCAGAAAACAAAACAAACACGTCGTCACTTCAGTGTTTGCTGATGAAAAGGCCTTTCTGCTGTTTACCAGGCGCCCTCTTTTCATGCAGAGAGAAAATCTTTCCATATTCACTTAAAATGAACTGGGGAAAAAAATGGTGCTAGTTTACATACTGCAGGGTGGGCATCTGCAATGGAAATTGTATGCAAAGTGAGGAGATGAATTCTGACCACAACTCAACCTCCTCCCATCCCATTTATTACTAATAACACTGAGAATATGTTGGTGCACTTGAGGTCAAACTATTTTGGCTCATTTTGTGCGGCGGAAGCGCACACAACATGAAGAGAGACTGATTGAGTTGGGGATTTTCACTCGACACCTGTTTATGAATAAGCACAATCATGAAGGATTTTGAAAAAAAGTGATGAAACTATAGTAAAGGGATCCTGCACTTCACTTTTGAGGCCAATCATCTGAAACTGATTATAGCACATCATTTGGAAATATGTTCTGTTCATTCCTGATGTACAGATTAGGCCCCAAAGCTTTTAAGGTTCAATCACACAATCATCCGCCGGTCATTTGAATTCCTGGATGTGGTCACAGAGGAAGCTCAACCACAGGGTGTGACCATCATCTGTGAGCCTCTGCCTCTCTTTCCGTCACGTCAGAGATGTTCATCACTGAAGGAGAGCAGGCATTTGCTATCACAACAACTGCTGTTTTAATCTCTTGTATATTGTTGTTTATTCTTAGTCTTCTTTTCCTTTACAATTGTTTGTGTTTAAATGTTTATATTTATTTCTATATTATTTTTTTAATATGTACTGTATTTCTATGTATGTCATTATAATGACTTAGTATCTCAAAATAACGAGATAGTATCTTAAAATAATGATTTAGTATCTCATTATTTTATATATATATATATATATATGTATATATATGTATATATATATATATATATATACATATATATATATACATATATATATATATATGTACATATACATATATATTATATATATATAATGAATTACAGGATCTTTTTTTTCCATCAAACTGGTGGAAATGGGCTTCCGTACATTCTTAAATTCTTTTCCCTGCACTTTTTCAAACAAAATTTCTCTTGGAAATCTTGTAAATTATTCATTTACTAATTCAAAATGACATCGCAAAATTTGCTCTCGGTCACGAGTGTTTGTGATCTTTAGAAAGTGGATCCTCATATAAAAAGAAGGCAACACTGCTGTATTTTGTAAGAACCTGAGGAGTCTGAGATGGTTTGGTCACATGCAGAGCAGGGAGTGTGATCACATTAAACAAAGGATATTGAAGATGGAGAAGAATAAAACCACAGAGAAGGATGGATGTTGTGATGTTGGTGTAGACACAAGGGATAATGAAGGCAGATGATCCGCTGTGGTGACCCTAAAGGTCAAAGAAGAAGATTTGATGTTTTACACCACAAACAAATCTGCAAATTCTTCAAACCAAACATTTGAACTCTAAATGTGTTGTTGTTGGAACTAAATGAGCTACTCATGCAAACACGTTGCTCGGCTTGCGATGCAAATCTTCAGTGACACCATGGATTTTCAGTATGCCTTGACCCCCCCCACACACACACACATGTTTTGCATAGTCAATGAAAGTAAACAAAGATGCTACACGCTAATTTCAGCTAAATGGCCGCATTGTCTCCTGCACAACATAATGTTTTATTTATTTATTTATTTATATGTTTATTTCGGTCATGACATTTAGATCACTCATCACCCAGCAGTGTAGTTCACACAATACACATAACCGAAAGGGAAAACGGGAGAAGCCAAAAGCTTATCTCGTCCCGCTCCCATTATCAACACACATTACGTTTTGTTTTTTTTATGACATTTGACAAAGAAAACGTTTCAGCATCAGGTAGCACTCAGAGATATAGTCTAACACTTGACAGTCAAATCAGACTCCTTGTGTGTCTGTACATGTGTCCATGATATTCCGTCACGCGTGACAGTCTCGACTTGTTGCCTGGCATATTCAACTTCCCAAAAGTCACAAAATGATCCAATCAATAGATGTCAATGCATCATTTTTTCCCCCCCTCCCTTTAGTCATCCATCTCATCTGTAGGATTCGCCTCGCTTTGCTTCTCCAATTCTCTTATGTCACTGGAAGAAATGAATGGGAAATAATACAACAGAATTGTATTCAATTATATTTATATTCAATAATGAAATTCAACTTAAAGTCCAAATGTAATCAAAAGTATAGGATGGTGCATGAAAGTCAAAGTTAGAATATGTACTTATCAACTAAAATATTTCATCAAATCAGAATTTACATTTTATCTGATCTAAGTGATCAGATGAAATGTTCATCATTTCATTTCATCAGCATTTAACAAGTTTAACTTTTTACATGGAGTTCTGAGCAGAAACCCCTTTCATCAAGTGAAAAGACAAAAGCTTTCAGTAAAATCCTCTGCAGGGATGAGTCCTGTTTTCAGGTTGTTGTCCTGCTCTTGCCTCAGTTTTTGGTTTCTTCAAATAGCTGATTGTTGATTTTGAGTTCTACTTTGAGCCACTGTGCTGTTGTGCAAGAACTGATCGACTGCGGGACGAACAGTGTCCAAGAATTAAACAGTGTCCAGGCATTGAATTGATTCTTCACACAGTGGCACAGTGTGTAACATGTAGAAGGGTATGTTATCAGAAACTGAATAAGTGTATAATTGCTTTGAAATAAATATTGTTTGGTTTCCAGAACTGGCCACATGGTTGTTGTAGTGCTTAGCACTCTTGCCTTTACAGCAACGTTCTCCCCGTGTGTGCATGGATTTTCTCCAGGTTCTGCGGTTTCCTCCCACAGTCCAAAAACATGCAAGGTGTCTCTATATGTGTGTGTGGCCCTGTGATGGACTGGCAAACTGTCCAGGGTGTACCCCGCCTATCACCCCTATGTACGCTGAGATTGGCACAGGACCCCCTGCGACCCTCTGGTGGAGGATAAATCTACAGTCTCACTGATTCTTACACAGAAGACCTTCATGTTAAACAGCAGAGCTGATGAAGCAGACATGTTAAGACTTGCCCTCATGTGATGTCATCTTTTTTATCTTCTTCTTCTAATAATTGTTTGCAGTTTTTCATTATTGTTACTCTAAACACTTAAAAAAGTAGTAGTACACCTTCTTTGTTTGAGCCACATATTTCTATGGTATGGTATGATTTGTGGGGATATTCCCAAAACTAGGATGAGTTTTGCTGCAAAAAATCTTTGGTGGAAGAGCAATAATAGAGAAAAAAGAAGCAGAATAAACAGGAGACAGTCTCTCAGGAGAATGTGCCTCCTGACTCGTGCACATCATTTGATCTGTTCATGGGCCCCAGGGCAACAGGATTTTGTCTGCCTTTTGAAATGTGGTGTGCCTTCAATTTCAGGGAAAACTCCTTTGCAGTTTTCACAATTTTCTACACTGCAGTGACTTGAAATACTCAGAAAAACTATTCTTGGTTGAACCGCACATTTTGAACAAGAACATCTACATGAAGCATCTACTTATTTATCAAGAATTCTTATTCTTACTTTATGAGATATAAAATACTTTGGACACCTCCTTATTGTTGATTTGAATGATGACTACAGACAGTGCTGTAAACAATGTGCTCAGGCTTATATGTTGCTCTGTAAATGTAGAATGCGTTCTCTTTATGTAAAATGCACACCCATGTATACGGCTCATCTTTGGTGCAACTACAGGAGAAGTATGTGGAGGCTCATGGCCTACAATGAGGTTGCTGTTTCAGGTACCCAGATAACATAGTGCCAGTCAGTTTGTGACCCTGTGTGTTCCTACATGTGAAGCTTTCCAAAGACATTTGAACGTAATGACAATGACTCCAGAAACAGCATCATAGAGGCTCATAAGGGTTACTATCGGTACTCATCCAGGCTCAGAAGGCATTGGCAAGATAGCCTCTGTATTAATGTTGTCTATATTTATTGCTGTGGCTGTACTTCTATATGTTGTTTTATGTTTTGTACTGGACCTCCTGTGATAATAAGCCTGAGCAATATCATGAATGTCTTTAGATCTCAGTAGGCATTATTGATGGGTTGCAGTACATGATTTTTAAACCGACACTAACACCATTTCTTGCATCTAGTCATTTCTCTGCCTCAGTCTGAATCCTGACCATCACGCCAGTTAACAGTTTTCAAATCAGCTTGTTGCTCTGCCACGCATGCGCAGTAAACGGGTGTGTCGGGCGAAGAACAGGAAGCGAATATTAGCAGCGTCCCCTCCTCACTGCTTCTTCCTTCCTACCCCCTTTTGCTTCGTGAATGATTCAAACACATAGATGAGACACATTCGTCTACAAAGCCACCGTCTGTAGAGACATAGTATTTGAGACTTCGTGGATGTGAGACTGGGAGATTGAGTGCGAGAAAAGGGCGTGTTTGAATCTGAACTGCTGTAGAGACAGACCGCCTCCTCCCTTCACCACCACCACCACCACCACCTCATCCTCCTCCTCCTCCTCCTCACTGGATGCTAGCTCGGTAGCTTTTACATGTTGCTGCGCCCCTAGGTAAAGTTGCGTTTGTAGTCGGAGTCCTTTTTAAATTTCTTTATCCAGAGGCCAGGGCAGAAGAAAATGGGGTGCACGCTGAGCACGGACGACAAGGCGGCTCAGGAGCGGAGTAAGATGATCGACAGGAATCTGCGGGACGACGGAGAGAAGGCGGCCCGGGAGGTCAAGCTGCTCCTGCTCGGTGAGACAAACGCTGAGACTTCGGGGTCGGGGTTTTCCTCCTGTCCTTCAGCTGTTGGCATTTTATATCTTTAACACATATCGAAGAAAGAACACTTGTCCTTTGGCAAATATGTGTTGTTTAATGAGTCGACGGAACATGCGGCACAGAGTTTTAGACTAATTATTGGCTTTTTTAATGAATGACACGGTTGAGGCACAGGCAGTGAAAAAGTTGTAGCCTCCGGAGCTCCCGTCTTTTTATCTTCCCCTCGGTTAATGAAACCAGCTCAAACAATTAACTAGTTATTAGTTTACTGTCAGATTAGTTTTAATCCCACACTGAACCAGCCGCTAAATCGGTGAGCTAATTTAGCTAAGCAGTTAGCTGCTTAGCTAGGTTAGCGCCCCGACGCTAGCTGAGATTAGTTAGCTAGAAGAAAGCGTAAACTTGCGTAATATGCGATTCGGTCTCTAAACAAGTGCGACATTATCACAGCGTTGTCGTTATTGTGGCACATTTGTTTTATTCAAATGTTTTACATGGATGTGTTTGTCGTCTTGGTTTTCTGCAGCGGTGCATCACTTTAAATACTTGAGGCCAAATCGGTGTAAAAAAGCTTCCCTAAATGAATGTAGCTAGCGTCAAACGCCCAATCTGATACAGGAATGTCTTTGAGAACATAATCTGGCGTTCTTGTGTGATTTAGAGACAACATTTTGCTCAGCTAGATTCGATGTTTCAGTAAACGCCCAACCCGGAATCAAATCTTGGGAAAATGGACTCTAGCTGGCATTTAACTCATGTTGTACACTGTGTATTTAATTGTTACCTTTATTTTTAATGGTGATTTGATACTCTGTGCTATCCAAAGTCTGATTGACAACTTGATTTATCCAGAAGGACATTCCTGTGCCAACATTTGTTCCAATCACTATTTAAATTAAAAGACTGTACAATGTAAAGTGAAAAAAGAAAAGAAAAATCTCTGTAACTGCTAAGACATTACCTAAATGAAAGCAAGAGTAGATGGATCAAGTAAAATGCAAAAAGTAGTAGTAATTTCAAAGTAATTATTGCACATATTAAATGTATTATAAGCTCATGGAGTAAGAATAGAAATAGGATTGCTCTTGACAATGAGAACAATATTGCACATGATACTGAAAGTGAGGCAATGAAAAGGGTCTCATGAGAGGAAAAACGCTGTGGTCATTTGAATGTTGTGGTCTAGCAGGCAGAGATGTCCACTCTCATTTCCACCAGCAAGAACAGGGAAATGTGTTCAGGAAATGCTAATGAGGAACTGTTTACCACAGCCTTTACCTTTTAAGACTGTGAAAAGAAAGCAACCAGGCAATATTAATTTTATTGTATATATTTATTATCTTGTTCACATCCCTGTCTTGGCACCACTTCAGAGTTATCACCTCCACTATGGAGGATTTGTTTTTGGCCACATTTGCATGCAGCATAGCAATGATCTGTATGCATTTAGTATTTTTTTAAGTAAAACAATTGTGAGATGATATACTTTTGCGAGGTAAAGGATTGGACAACAACACAAAGGAGCAACAATGGAGGAGGTTTGTACTCTCTGAGTGCTTTCTCTAATTTGTTGTATTATTTTAACAGAAGTTGCCACACCTCCCCTCTGTTCTTTCTATTACTGGTAGCTGATAACCACTGCCTGGATGTTTCAGTCAGGAAAAGTCAGCTGAATGGGTTGCTATGCAACCCCTGTAGCCTGGCTGACACCAATAGGCATCTGTGACAACCATGCACACACAACAGACAGTGAGTGCATGCTAACTGGACAGGACATCTGCCTGGGCCATGTAGTCAAGAAAAATGTTCCAAGGAAATGAAACCGTTTTGTATACTGTTTTACTATTATCTATTATCTGGCAGGTCTGTGCATAATTGTAGCACCACTTATTTTCAGACACGCGATTTCTCCAGTCATAAACGCTGTGTGCTGCCCAGCTGCAGCAGTCAGCTTGCATAATGTGTGTGTACGTCATTTGATATGGGCCTGATTTGAATTTCACGGTTGTTGTTTTTTCTTCCTCACACCATGCCCACAAGCACCTGCACGAGACAAGTGGGTTTGGTTAGTGGATTTATCACCTGATGGTATCTTTGAACTTGTAAGTGATAAATGGCTTTTATCCTGTATGTGTTTTCTGAGTGAGATGGGAGGGCGACATCACCCTGCATGCTCAGTGCAGTTTGCTGCTCTGTCGGGCCTCCCACTGGGGGTGTTCGCACTAATGCAGTAATCTGCACACGACATGCTCCTTGAGACAAGGGTTTTGAGTAGGAGGGCTGCCTCAGATGGAGGATGCGCATGCAAATCCTAAAAATGTATGTTTATTTTTGTGTCATTTTCATGATTCTGTAGCAGGGAGATCAGTGGATGAGATGCTGATAGTGTTTGTTGTTTGCTGTGGAGATATCTGCATCTCATACAGCCTCAGAGGAATGTATGTGTGTCTGGTTCAGTCATGTAGCCCCATCAAACATCACAGCTCATTGACAAACTCAAACCATTCTACTTTACAGCCATCCACTTTGAGCAGTTCAGTGATGCACGTGACGTGTGTATGTTTGGGATTAAATTGATGTTTGTTGTGATGTTTGCAGTAATATTAACTCCGTGTCTGCACAGTGTGTGGCTGTTTATCATGTGGGACAGTGAACTGATGAACACTTTTCCTCACCAGGGAACCACGGGTCCCTGCAGAGGTTGGGTAATTAAAATGCTGTGTGCTCAGCTGCAAACAGTCCTGGATCTCATAGGGAGCTGCAGGAGAACTGTGTGGGTGACGATACGCCGAGCACTTCTATAGTTGATTTCTATGTATATCAGATATTCACCGTTGTATGTTTATTTTATTGAGTAGTTTGAACCAGTCAAAAGTATTGGACTGGTAAATGTTTTGGGTGTTTCCTACCTCCTACCGTATAGCTAATGGATGGATGGGTGGCTAAATGTTGCCTCACATAATGTTGTAAATTGATGGCGCAGAAATCAATTGTTCTATATAATGATGTGAATCATCTGCAGCTGTGACTCCAGTAGAGCTGAAACAATTACTTGATTAGTCGATTACTAAATCAATTAGTCAACTATTTTGTTAATTGGTTTGAGAGTTTTTTAAGAATTTGAAAGAATTTATTTTTCAGCTTCTTAAATGTGAATATTTTCTGGTTTCTTTGCTCCATATAACAAAGAAATCATTAAAACCGAATCAGTGTGTGGACAAAACAAAACATTTGGGAACATCTTCATTTCCAGCTTTGAGTAACACTGATCAACTTTTTCTGACATTTAATGGACCAAATTGATCACTGGATTTATCAAGAAAATAATCAACACAGTAGTCGGTTATGAAAGCAATTGTTAGTAACAGCCCTCGACTCCAGCCAGTCACTGGGGTGTTAAAGCTTTGTGTAATCTTATTGACAGGAGGATTCTGTTGATTAATCCAATTGCACTGTGACCTCTCCAGACTGGCTTTAAGGCACTTCCTCACTGCACTGTCACATAGGCTTTTTGCTTTTAGACTACTGACTGTATGGGAAGTGAATTTACAATTCAACTAAAGCAGAACAATTTTCTCTCAGGTGTCTTCTTGTCTGTGACTTAATGTCCAATATATTTTTTTGTTTAGTCGCCTTCAGTATCTAATAGGTTCAAAACATGATGGAGCCTTAATACCTGACACCATCAAATCAAAAAGGACCAGTGTGCAGGGTTTAGTGCCTACTTGGGGTGAGGTTACATATCGCAAGCAGAGGATACATTTTGTGATGGTAAATTAATGAACACATAATTTTAAATATTGAATTAAATGTTGCTTAATATCCCCTTAAATTCTACAGAATGGACCTTTAACGACTATATTCTAATGTAAGGTTTAAGAATGGTTTCCATCATTGTGTATACGAAATGAATCTACAGTGAGAAATCAAATATAAAACAATTAAATTGAAGCTTTTTCTATGCTACAATTAATTACACTTAATTGTTCAGCCCAACATTTTGTTGGTATTTACTAAGAAAATCAATCAATCATATTTTAAATGTTAAACTGTCTTTCTTTGTTTTAGGTGCTGGGGAGTCTGGGAAAAGTACAATTGTGAAACAGATGAAGTAAGTGTGGTTACAAAGCTACTTTTGTAAGTCGCTTTGGATAAAAGCGTCTGCTAAATGACATGTAATGTAATGTAATGGTTGAGTGACATCTCATTTTGCAACACCATGAGCACCTTTCAGAGAATTATGTACCGTACATTTGCGTTTCAGTCCCACTCGCCTTACTCTAGTGATAGTCTTATGTAATTATAAAGTGTCATTCACACTGAAATTAGCAACGCATACCCACGGTTTTTTAAAATCTGGGTGAAGCTGCTTAAAAAGGTGATAACATCATTCCCGTTGCCAGTGGTTGGTTTCTCGCCTTGAAGCTTTTTTATGTGTGAAATATGACGTCACAAACTCGACTGAAAGAAAATTAATTTGGGGCAGATAAAACACTACCACCGCTCAGTGACAGTGTTATGTGGTGATTAAACTTTTCTATCTTTTCCTTCAGTGTCTCTTTCAGTTGACCGTTTAATTGATGAGATATTGAGTGCTGTCCCAGGTTTTAAAAAGTAAAGGTTCACCACAATTCATTTATAGCCAACAGCTGGAAAATGGATGTGAGGTTGTGTGTGCCGGGAATGACGCAGGAGTTTGCGTCGCGGCCAGAAATCAGGTTCCCACTAATGCCATCTGGAGCAGAAGCCAATAAAACCCATGTGCATTGCAGAGTCATTTTGACTGAGAGTGAATGCTGATTTAACACATTCCTTCTGGTCAAAAACCTTTTTAACTCTGGTTATTTGACCAGTGGGAAGTAATGGACTGAATTTTACTGCATATATTTTGGACAGAAATTATTTTGATGCACATTTAAATGTAGTGATTTAGGATTCCCAGTCTGATATAATAATTTGTTTTTTTTTATGAACATGTGCACAGTATTATGTAATGCAATGCTAATGTTGTGTGCTTGTGTTCCAGGATCATCCATGAGGCCGGTTACTCAGAGGAGGAGTGTAAGCAGTACAAGGCTGTGGTCTACAGCAATACCATCCAGTCTATTATTGCCATCATCAGAGCTATGGGACGCCTCAAGATTGACTTTGCTGATCCAGCCAGAGCTGTGAGTGAAGTCAAAAAACACTGCTCTTGATGTATTGTGGGATCTATCTCTGTGCTAATGTGTACCTCTGTGCTGTGAGCGCAACAACCACTTAGTCATATGTCATCCAGCACTACTGGGCAGTTTTCTTTCCCTCCTTTACAGCAGGTCAGATAGAGCCGATAGGGGTTTAATACCACGTTGAAAACTGAATCTGACATGAGAGCAGTCCATAGGTCTAATAGGAAATGTTTGTTTGTACATAGTCAAAATAGCTGCCTGTCATTAAAGTTAATTTTGTTTACCATAAATGTATTTTTATTCCTTCTCCGTAAAGAGACAAATGAGGTTTTTCTTAGAATAACAAACGGCTTAGTCATTGCCTCAGCGTGACTATCCTGGCTCTGTCATCGTGACCAATTTTACACCCAAGGCTTTTTACCCCCTGATTCTCTGCCCTCACAAATATCAGTTTTGGCCACTGATCTGCTTAAGACACTGTGCCACTTTTTGAAATCTAATTTTGATGAAAGCGGCACGGCTGAGATGACCACATCAGAGACGCTTTAACGTTGCCGAATATAGTTTGGTTTTTTAAAAGGCTGTTTTTAAAGTGTCAGAAATACTTTATGTGACATGACTGCCAATAGTGATGTCCAAATTAAGGCTATTTTTGACTACACACACCAACTGTAATGTGATTTGTGCTGGGATACAGTGAATGTTATTGTTGACGATGCACTACAAACATTCTCTACTGACAGATTGTTTAAAAAAGGAAAAATAAAGGCAGATACTTTCTTTGTTGAAAAGTAATGTTGTGGGTTGAGACTTAAACAGCTTGGTCTCATCAGGATGATGCGCGGCAGCTGTTTGTCCTGGCGGGTTCAGCAGAGGAAGGCTTCATGACAGGCGAACTGGCCGGGGTCATCCAGAGGCTGTGGAAAGATGGAGGAGTTCAGGCCTGTTTCAGCCGCTCCCGAGAATACCAGCTCAACGACTCTGCGGCATAGTGAGTGAGGCGCATCGACACGTTTCTTCACACTGGCTTAGAGCTGTGCATCTTCACCTGGTCTCACAATTCAATTTGATTATGATGTCAATAATTGGATTTGATATCCTACTACACCAATTCACACAAAACTGAAATTGAAGTTTTCTATCCACAAACACAAAACTAATGCTACTGCATTCAACTTGCAGCTTCGAGCAACTGAAAAGTCATCCGGCAGTTATGTGTTGGTTTAAGATTGTGACAGTGTGATAACCTTTAGCCGAAATATCACAGCTTCATGGTATTGCACTTGAGTGCTGTTGCAGTAGTATTTTCTTTTTCTTTTTTTACATAAAATCAAAAAAATCAATATTTTTTAAAGCCATGTTAAATCCAGTTGTTGTGCTGCTGAGCATAATATTAAATGTTGCTGTAGTAGCTATTCAGATGTTGTGTTGATGCTCACATACACAAAGAGTGGGAGAGGAAAGAAAGGGCGAGACGGCTTCAACTGTTTACACACACACAAACACGCAGGGAGAGCAACTGTTCACTCGTCTGTTTACTTAACAATCACACTAACTAATATTGGCAAGTTAATTGGCTAACTGCATGGTATCGGGCCTATTGTATTTACTTGACTATTGCTTAACATGCTAATTTTCGTGGCTGGTTGCAAGCGTCCATTTTGAGACTGTGTTAACCTGAAGAGTGTTGTGTGTAGATGTGAAATCATCCTTGCTGCTCGGAGTCTGCATCGCAATGCTTCTAGAAAAGGATTATTTTTACCACCCTCTACACTGGATGTGTGAGAAATGCATTTGTGTCACAGAACTTCTTACTTTTATCTGATTATCTGATCCGTGTGTGGGCAGAGCTCCGTGAGAGTCCACGTGATGTAAATTTCTGTGTTGGTCCATTCACACTCGATAGTGACAAATCCACACCCTCCTATAGCTGGATTCCCCATGGACTGTGTGTGTGCCAACTTTGCATGCTCCCCTCGTAGCACAAGACCTTTCAGTCCACTTGGTACCGCGTTCCTCTTTTGGTCCAAATAGACAATAAAGAAGACGGTACTGGACTACTAGAATGTGAGATTGAATATGCATATGAAATATGGCGCGGACTCTGAAACCACGGAATGTACTATATGCACATGCAAATTGCGTGGAAAGTTATAAGCATGACTAAAAATCAAGCTGTAGACTACTTTAACTGGACAGCAGTTCTCATCACTCAAACATATGTTATTTACCCATTTCAAATTAAAAGCATGTAGGTTTCCTTAATCATTCCTTTTAAAACAATGCTTTTATTGTAAATTGTTGCAGGACTGACGGATGCATGGCAACCTATAGATTCCTGGCAGGTTGAGTTGAGCATGCTAGCACATTTCAAATGATAGCATTTATGGCCATTTCATTTCAAAGGCAAATATTATGTAAAACAAAGCAGCAGCTCCACAGCTGACACACTTCCTGTGTGAGGTGCAGCAAATCAACAGCGCTGCCTTCCAACCTGCCCATGCATCCGGTGTGGCCCTGGCCTAAGGCCACAACTCTCTATTTATTTATTTATTTATTTATTTTTATCTGTTGTTTATCTCTATCTTTCTGTTTCGGTTTGATTTTCCTCTACAAAGCTACCTGAATGACCTGGACAGGATATCCCATGGTTCTTATGTGCCCACTCAACAGGATGTGTTGAGGACCAGAGTCAAAACTACTGGTATTGTAGAAACACACTTCACTTTCAAGGATCTGCACTTCAAGTGAGTACAATAAGCACAGGTGATTTGTTCTCTGATCCATATAAGATCCACTCTTGTTCTCAGTGTTGGCTGCATGTAGCCTGTTAAAATAATATCTTAACTTTACTAACTGGCTACATTTATTCAAAATAGTGACCGTGGTGGATGACAGACGCACAGACCATGAACACAAAGCCTGAATGAGTCCATTCAGTTGTGTTGTGCATCCACAGACTCAGTGGAATCTTTGAATTACTTCTTTAAACCCTTTTTGTATTGACTTTTTATATTGGACACTGTCCTTTTATTTGCTTTTATGTGATGTTTTCTTGTTTCTCTTTATTTATTTTCATGGAGTTCTGAATTTTGTGACTTGCCTTGTGTCTCTTCCTAAGTGTCGTGTTACAGACTTAGTAGTCTGTCAAAGCACTTTGTGAATTTGTTTCTGTGCTTTATAAACAATATTATTTTGCCAATGCAAAAATCACTTAAGATTATAGGGTAGAAATATTGCAAACGTGGTAAAATCAGAGCCATATTTGCCCGGATCCTCCCATTGATGCACAATGGTAAAGAAAAGTATGGAATGTGTCAATAGCTGGGTTGAGATGCATGTTAATGGGTGAAAATGTGCCTTTTTCTGTGCCACTATTATTCAACTGTGTGTTTTTGTGGTCCCGTTGCAGAATGTTTGATGTAGGTGGTCAGAGATCAGAGAGGAAGAAGTGGATTCATTGTTTCGAGGGAGTCACAGCCATCATCTTCTGCGTGGCTCTGAGTGACTATGACCTTGTGCTCGCTGAGGATGAGGAGATGGTAAGAACTGTCGAACGCCAACAGACACACACACACACACCCACAGATTCATCATCAGCTGTTCTTTATTATTCACTTTGTCGTCTCTCTCCTTCAGAACCGTATGCATGAGAGCATGAAGCTGTTCGACTCCATCTGTAACAACAAGTGGTTCACGGACACCTCCATTATCCTCTTCCTTAACAAGAAAGACCTGTTTGAAGAGAAGATCAAAAAGAGTCCGCTCACAATCTGCTACCCAGAATATGCAGGTGAGAGAGAAATGTATACAGAGACCCGTGCGTGTGTGTGCAACTCAGCTTTGTTAAACATGCAAATACTGTGCTTTTATGTTAAACATGAATCATCACGTCCTGCCAATATGTATTTCAAGACTTAAGCTTCCATAAAAAGCTGCCCACTGGCCATTAAATCTAATGAACAGCTCCAGTTATACAGACTGAACTTGAGGTCTTGGAAGGTTTTTAAATGTTTTAGAGGTTTTAAATCCCCGGTGGGTGTGGCCATGGATGCCTCAGCAGTGAGCAAGTAAAACAAAAAAGCATCCAGTCTGGATATTTATTTCTACAAACAACATGTACGCTCTCATTATAATTTAAATAGTTATTTGAATCATGCACTCATGAGGATTTTGGATTTTAGACTCCACATCATCACACTGTTTGTCTGCCTCTTGTGGCCACTCAAAGGTGTGGCAGTGTGTGCAGCTGACACAAAGATGTGTTTTCTTTATTGTCTTCTGTGCTCTGCTCCTGAGCTGTGTGTGGGCTGTAAACAGTCTGTCTTTGTCAGGTTCAACAATTATGACTAGTGCTCACATTTAGGCCTGCGGTCATTTGATCTCCTGATTAACTAAATGAGTCACAGTGCAGTGAGGGGAAGTCAAATCAACTAACAAGTTTGATTTAATACTAAGTATTTAGCATACCTAAAAATGAAGGGGAAACACCTTATGAAATGACTGAGTCTGGAAGTAAATTTCCCGTAGTACGAGTTAAACTGTGATTACTGATTGTGATTTGCTGCTGCTGCTGCTGCTGAAGTGCAAACACACAAGGGAACCAATTGAGACAATAATTCCCATATTCCCACACCACTACTCCTGACGTCATCAAACTAAGCCTTTTTTGTTTGTTTTGATTAAGAGACCCCTAGCTGCACAAATGAGCCCATCAAATCAATTTTGTTCACACCCAATTAACCAAGTGGCTGTTGAACAGGGATATACAAATCATTTTCATCTTTTAATACCATAGAATGTGTGACCACTTTGGACAAATGACAGACTGGAGACCGCAGCCACACTTGGTTTACACTTGCACAAGCACCTCTAAAAGATGAGGTTTAAATGAGGGGAGATTTTATGGAGGAAGTAAAGTCACAGGGCGATAAAGTCGCACATGACACAGCTGTAACAAACACTGTGACACAGAAACGTCCCACATTTATGAGCTGTCTCTTTTATGACTGAGGTTTATGAAGACATATTCAAATGTGTAAATAAAAGAAGGTTACAATGTTGTCACAAATGGATGTGGCATGGAATATGAGCTTTCATCTATTCTAATGTAACCATAATTGACTTTTACCCATTGACTTCCTACTTATTTACAGATTTGTTTGTTTGTGCGCAGCCTAGTGGTTCGAACCATATTCCACGCATGGACTATAAACACCTCCGTGCTGGTGCACAAACCAAGGCTCTAGTCCTTTTTTACAAGTCTTTAAAGTGCTGTCACTGCTCTCAGCCAAGATTTCACTTAACGTAAATGAAACCTGTGCAAAAGACTTTCCGCTAACTTTTATTTGAAGCTGGGAAGTGTCAAAGAAACCCACTGCATTATACATGTGAACTTGTGTCAGTAAATATCACCAATGACAAAAAAACAACTTGCATGTTATAGTTGGGACCCAAGCAGTGGAATGAAGTCCTCGTTGCTTTTCCTCTGATCATTTTATTTCTCCGTCTCGTTCTTCTCCCCAAAGGATTGAATGAGTTTGTAGTTTTTGAAATATTTAACTTCTGCCCTTGTTTTGTTTTCAACGGGGATTCCACGCACGCTGTGCTTCACACAGATCAAAAGCAGATTAACCTGCCACAGTAGCAGCTGGGGATGCACAATAGTAGGTGTTTTGTCAATATCGGATATATACGTTTTTCCCTGCGCTGAAGCTGCCGATGTTTGTTTACTCTCGTCTGTACTGAAATGAATATGTTTTGCATAAATATGTCGCAGCACATGTCGATCTACATTTTCTATGTGTTAAATGGGTCAGGGAGCAACATTTTCAACCTTCTGTATCAGTCATTCGTCATATCACGGGGGATCTTGGTGTGTTTGCTGATCCCCGATGATACATTTTAAAGCCGATATCGTGCTGGTAATAGCAGAAATGACATCGTCCTCATCCGTCCAGTGTCCTGAGTTAGCCGCGGCTCACGGCTACGTTGAGGGCGAGGACCTGGTCCCGTTTGCAGCTTTAATTTACAGCCTCATGTGTGTTTTGTGTGCGTTTCCTCCTCTGACCCTCTCCTCTCTCTCCCTCTCTCCCTCTCTGCCGTCCGTCCCTTCAGGGTCTAACACGTACGAGGAGGCTGCGGCATACATTCAGTGCCAGTTTGAGGACCTGAACAAGAGAAAGGACACAAAGGAGATCTACACCCACTTCACTTGTGCCACCGACACCAAGAACGTGCAGTTTGTGTTTGACGCCGTCACCGACGTCATCATCAAGAACAACCTGAAGGACTGCGGCCTCTTCTAAAGGTAAAGTCTGCCCATCAAGGACGAACAAGCAGGACGTCGGATTCAAATGTTGTCTGGTAATTACAGTGGTTTTTGTGTGTGTTTTTTCCTCTTCAGGCAGACAGGTGGTCGACCTACCAAGTGACTTTATTCAAGGGGAGTCTGACTGGAGGGATCTTTATGGACCCTGCTAGGAATGTCACTTTTAACCTCTTATTAACTTATGTTCATCTCTTAAAGTTTTGAAGACGGTGTGTAGAAAAAATGTTTTGTGTAAAATATTTGTACAACAGTCTTTGTCCGAGGGTTTTTTCATGGGTTTTAAAATGTGCGTGTTTTACCCTTTTATTATTCTCATTATTTTTAATTTTTATATAAAAAAAGGGGGGGGGCGGAGTTTCACATTTTCTTGTCCATAAATGAACACGTTTTTTTTTCGTCTTCTTTGTTCTTAGGCACCTGTGCCATGCATGCCTTAGTTGCAGTGTTTTAATTTTGTTGACGTAGAGACTTTAGGTTTATTTTAGCGGTTGCCATTCAACTCTTCTCAGCCCCCTTCTCAGAGTCCATTATATCTGATTGTTTTTGTGTGATTATTTTCTTTGTCGTGTAACCTTTTTCTTTCCACCTTGTATAAACCAATTAAGACCAAGTCACTCTGTTAGACCAATTCACTCTGACTTTCTCTGACCTACTGTGAGAAACGTGTGTTAACCTTTTCCGGATGTGTGGATTGCCCGTGCGCTGCGAGAGGGAGTTTTTTCGATTGAGGCCAAAAGGTGTGAGTGCGAGTACGAGTGTGTGTGTGTGTGTGTGTGTGTTTCAGTGTATGCACAATATAAAACAAAGGGACTTTATTCCTCTATTTGTCATCCTCTTTCAAAGTTTTTATTTTTCTAAGCAACCAAATACAAGCATTTGTCTCTATTTAATTGGCGCGCGTTGTGTGTGCGCTGCTACAAGCTGAAGCATTCCTGATTGAATGAGGAAAAGAAGAGAAGCTTTGAAAAGAGGATGCCAATGGCGGCCTTGTAGCAGACAGTAGGACCATCATTTAGATCTGTGTTCAGTGCATAGACAGACAGACAGGTGGTTGAGCACATGTGCACTGTTATTGATTATGAGCTGTAATGGTTTCAAGTTACATACTCCCCCCCCACCCCCCCACACACACCCCAGCCCTCTGTTTCCATTGGATGGGGACATTAGTGGACTAATATCCATGATTTTGCTAATAAAAGAGTTGCTGTGGTGAAACCACGGCAGCTTATGCAACACCTGTTATCTCCTGTTTTGTTTTTCTTTTGTACTGAAATCCTCTCTCCTCCGTCTGGGTGGTGATTAACATTAACATTTGCTGTGTGAGGTCATTTTCTCTCAGTTGGTTAATGGAATAAATGGTTAGTTATTCCATTAGTCAGTTCACTGCAAAATTTGGTCACATGAGCCTAATAATAATCATAAAAAGCAAGATAGTTTTTCGCTCAAGAGGAGAAAACTTATAGCTGAATTTGAAAACTAAACATAAAAAACACAGGTTCTTAGTTTTGACTACAACCCTCCTATTGATCTCCGTCAGGAATATCATCTTAACTGGGATGAAAGATCTATAAAATATCTGGGAGTTAATATCCCTAAATATATTTTTTCTTAAAACCAGAACATTTTTACGAATTTAAGAATATTTGTCTCATGTTTTTGCAAAACTACAGAGTTCCCACATGTCCTTAAAAATCCTTGAAAGTTTGTGAATTTGAGTTTTCTTTTTCTCATGGCCCTTTAAAATTTTTGTATATAGCCATACATAGACATGGGTCATTGAAAGTGCTTGAAATGTGTGCAAGGAAGAAAACTTCTCCCTTGTTTGTTACGACACCACCTGCTGTTTCATGCTCTGCTTGGCTTGCTGTACATAGACCAGGCCTTTGCAGAACAAACATCCAGTCACTGTCCATTGTCTCTCGCTGCTGTTGACCTAAGATTCCATGCAGAACAGTGAGCAAGTAAAGTTAAGCAAGCGAGATCAAATCCTGTGCTGCCTGGGAAATGAAAATTCCAAGATCTTTGTCTCACCAAAGACAAATTACAAAGACCAACTCAATAAAAGTGGATACCAAAACCAGCAAAGTGGCTCTTACATGTCGCCCTCCCATCTTAAGATGTTTCAGCACATTCGGTCCTTGAATTTGAGGGACTTGGTCCTAAAAAAGTCCTTGAATTTGATGTCAACCAAAGGTGTAGGAACCTTGAATCTAGCAAAAGTGTCTCCAGGTCCTCTTCATGAATTATCTACTGATGAACATGTATATGAGGCTTAATTAATCATTACCATGCTTTTATTAACACCTTATAGTGCATAACCATATTCTACCATTAAGAGTTTACCTAGCCCCCACTTAAGAATGGGGGAATGTATTGCATTACAGGCATACATAGAAAAACATATAATATAATATAATATGATATGATATAATATCCTGTCTATAATCAGCCTCCCTTCAACTCGGTAAACTCACATTTTTTATGTGAAACTTGTGCATAAAAATCCTCCTGCACCTTTAAATCACCAGCATCCATGTCAGTGTGTGTGTGTGTGTGTGTGTGAAGGTGGAGCTGGAGCTGCTTTTACAGTGCAACAGCAAACTGTTCCACCTAGTGGACACATTGTGTAACTGATGACGGAGACCGGCGGCTGCTGGATGCCCATAAGAACTGAGAGGAAACACCTGATCACCATCTTTGATATAATCAACATAGATTGTTCCTGGCAAAATCTCCACTGCTAATGGCCCCAGATTAGGATTAACGATTCCTGCAGCAGAGTGAATTCATGAGCTCAGCTGACCAGCCGTTACAGGAATCACTTTAGAGACAGTGTTGGGATTAACTGTCGTCTTATTTCTCCTTCTTATTTGCTCTTTATTTACGGAGGTTCAGAAATGGAACAGCTCATCTTCTTCAATTCTCGCTTACTTTTTTATCTCCATAATGTTACTCCTATGGATTAATATTATATATATATGCTAATGTGTACATTAGGATATGCCCTGGGGGATTCACTGAACAAGTGAATGTGTTCTCTGCATTTTTCCATCACATTTAAACTTGATAGTGAATGTATTGTTTGTATTTTTATACACATAACACATTTTATCAAATCAAAATGGTGGCAAACATCCTCCCCATTATTCAAGACTGAGTGAATAATAACTTAACGGCATTAGCTGAGACTATGAGACTATTTTTGGGAGCCATTGTGTGATTTAAACCCCAACTGTGCCGTCATTTAGCTCAACTCCAAATCTGTCCCGAGGAGGTCGAATAAGCACGTTCAGAGTGAAGGAGTGTGTTTGACAAAAGGGTGAAAGAGAAGAGCAGGAGTGAGCTAACGAAGGTGATCGAGCAACGCAAGAGAGTCTGAGTCAAACCAAAGATCACATGAGAAGGAGCTCGTGTGTGTGAGAGATAACCAGCTCATCTGTGTGCGGGTATCACCACTTAAAAGAGTTAACATCTGAGGGGACTGCTAGAGACAGAATTAATAAGATACAGTATGTTTTTAATCTGAATATATTATGTAACTGTGCAGGGTGAACCCCAGCCCCCCCCCCCAGCTTTAAACTTGTTATTCAAAGAAAATGAATAACAACCAGACGTGTGATGTTTGAATGTAGTGACGTCGCTGTGTCCACTTTACCACAACACCTGTCTCCTGTCTCTGTGCGCCTCTATTTCTGTGATAAACTAATATCCACGCTGTCGTATGTGTGTGTGCCTCTGGTGACTGTGTGTCACTGGGAGTCTGTGTGTTTGGAAGTCAGTCTGGACTCAACAGGTGAATTGCATCACAAGTTTCTCCACATAATTAAATCCCAAAGAAAAAAGCTAGCGTGATTTAGTTGCCAATTCCCTGAAGCCATTTCGTCTAATTAACTTGCTCTTCCTCTGTGTGTGTGTGTGTGTTGCATCAGTGTGTGTGTGTGTGTGTGTGTGTGTGTGTGTGTGTGGTGCATATTGAAAACTGATTTTAACCACTTCTCCCGTCCCGCGCGCCCACAGTGTTGACAGAATCCTTCTAAAATGTCCTCCACATTGTTTCTCTCACCAAAGATGGCAGAGTTGATGTCTGGCACATGCACGGATGAAGTGAGGATGATACACACATGCAGAGATAGTGTGTGTACTTGTTATTTGTCACCTCTGCAGAAAGTTTTCTCGCATAAACCTGACCTTGTCAGGACCAAAACCTGGTCCCAATGAGGCAGAACCTCATATCTGGAGAAGTGGTTAAGTTTGGGGCTAAGATTTAAATTGTGGTTAAGTTAAGGTAACAGGTAGGTATTAAGTAGTTCTGGTTCCAACCCTGGGAATTGGGGTTTAGTAGGGGTTCAGGCAAAATGTACACACACACTAAAGACAGTGTAATCCTAACCGGAATTAGGATTAAGGGTTATGGTTAGGGACTTAGTTGTGATGGTTAAAGTTAAGGTAAGGGGCTGGGGAATGCATTATGTCTATGATGTGTCCTCACTAAGATATAAAACAGTGTGTGTGTGTGTGTGAAGGTGACCCAGCTCTCCTTGCCTCTGTCTTTGCTGAGCAATAAAAACAACTTAGTATGCATTTCTTCCCCAGCAGCAAAAGCAAAGAGCAGAGCGTCAGTGAAGGAGGCAGTGAGCTCAATCCATACGAGTTTTATTGAAATCCTCCTTCTGAGTGCACTCTCACACACACACACACACACACACACTCACACCGCCTGATGTTATTGGATTTTCAATTTCTGCCTCCGACAGTCTGCTTTACGACGCTCGTTATTTTACGTGTTCACATAATGATGATACCAAGTATTATTTCTTCATCGTCTCGCCTCGCTCTGCGCGGGGAAACATATTTACACACAGACTGAGGAAGCCACCGTTTATATACACTGATTGTTGTATTTGGATCAATAATATTCTGACGCACAGCGTTCAAAGAAAGGATAACAAAGAGTTTCTCTTTCTTCTAAGCCAGACGGTCCCAAACTGAAGAGTGTTGGGCTCCACTGTGAAATCTGAAAATCCTCTGAGGTCCACACCCAAACTTCAAATCACGACTGTGATCAACACACGAGACTAGGGTCAATATTATTGGTGTCATGTGAACATAGGGATACAAAAACATTCAGTTTCACATTAATCGTCAGCTTCTGAACTCTCTTTTTTATTCAACACATGCAGCTGAGCTCCACGTCATATCTGAAAGGTTTAGCTTCACAACAAAGTGCTCATTTTCCATCCATCCATTCATCTTCCAGCGCTTTATCCTCCACATGAGGGTCACGGGCACCAATTATCCATCCACATAATTGACGCTGATTTATTAATTTATTTAAAAAAAACAAATACAGAAACGTTAGGCTGGATACTTACACATAAAATGTCTTAATATTGCTACATATATACATATTACCTGCTATACTAGGTCAGACTAAAGAACAATAGCACAGAATCTGAACACCGTGGACACTTTTAGAAAATTCCAGCAGTTTCTGAAAGCTGAGAAGTTTCAAGTCAAAACCAACATGTGGTTATTACGGTAATTTCACTCGCGCTGTCACAGGAAGGAATCAGCGTCTTTGTCACCAGAGACATTGAGACAAAAACTAAACTGTTCAGTTTTCAAATTTAACACGCAGAATCTGGTGTTCGTGTACAACTACAGTGTTTTTTCTAAAATAAAACTTAAATTCTTAATACACTATTTTAACATCAATAACAATAACAACAATAACTGCCAGATATTGGAAGTTATTCTGGAAAAATGGGCAAAAGCACTTATTAATTAAAATCTGTCCTACATATTTTACATACATTCTAATACATAATACATTTTTATGGCCCACCTGCAGTACTATCGAGGCCCACTAGGGGACCGCGGCCCACACTTTGGAAATCGCTGCTTCTATGCCATATCACAACATACTGTCTTCTACTTCCCATCATATTTTAGTTGCACATTTTTCCACACATAAATAAAGATTTCCACAGTTTTCTGAGAGAAAGTATGTTGAATAATTGACCCGTTACTTCTTCATATATTTTAAAACATGATATATAAATAAATAAGAAAATAATATGGACAGTTTAAAATAAATAATAAGTATCCAATAAAAACATTTTAAAAGCATATCTGAAAAGGGCAAATAAAGAGAAGAGACCAACAGGACAACACTCACCAAAGGACATGATTACACTGTTGTGATGCAATGAGCTCATGCATAAACTCCCCTCCCTCTAAAGTCTACACCCAGGTGTGATTTGGCCGCGCAGCCTCCACCGAGAGCTGCTGCTCCACTTTAGCATCTTGTCAAGAGAGCATCTTAAAAGTGTCAGTGAGTTGCTTGAAGTGGCTCCAAATATAGACGCCCGAGCTCAGAGTGTTGACAGCTGGTGGCTTCTCCTTTTGTTCTCCTGTCACTATTATGCACAAACGTGCATCCGAAATGGTGCATTACTCTGATCCAGGTATACACAGAGAGAGTAGGATTTGTCGTGTAAGCCAAAAAGAAACAATTTATCAAACAGAAATACTACAAAGTGCCAGATTATAGTACAATCTGAATGCGGCATGGGTTGATTTCAGCATGGATTAGGCCTGGAAGTGTGCTAAAGCTGAAACACTCCAGTTGGCTCTGTTTGTTGCAGACTTTGAATCTCTTCACACTGCAGTTCTCACATCGACCAGCAAAGGCACAAATGAAGCAAAGCAGGGATTTTTTTTTACCCTCTGACCATATATTATTATCTCCTAATCCAGCCAGTTTTCTGGATTATGCCAGCGCTTTAATAACCATCTCTTCTGCATCATCAGAATTGCTGGAATATAAATTTGACCTAAATGCCGCAGGACGACACTGAAGTGAGTGAAGAGGCAGAGTCAGAGTGGATCCAGCGCTGGTCATGGATTATTTACTGGTCGCAAATGCACAGGGGGCTGTGTACAGTACAGTGTTGTCCTGTAGGGAGGGTACTCACATTACTGCAGAGAGTGACAGTATGAGCTCCTGACTTTTGTGTTAAATATTAAATGAAACTTTACTTCACCCACTCTGGAAAAGTCATGTCGTCATGAAAAAGTAATGGCAACAAAGGGATTTGTCATTCTGTGTTGCATTTTGATTTGTCACTATTGCAGCGATGTAATGTCGACCCAACTTAACGGCAGCGACTTTGTGCTGTTGTTTGACAGAGATAATGAAGAGAGACGGACATGTGGGGGAAAGACGTGCGGTAAATGGTCCAGTCAGCCGAGAGATGAACCCATGGGACTCACTGCTCAGGCATTTTTTTGCTCAGAATGGATCCACCCTGACCATTTATAGCTGCATGGGCTGCACAGTGGGAACACATTTCACTTCTTTCACACAATATGTTTTTGCCAGAAATGTTGACGTGAGACATCTCTTACTATGAAAATGTAGCAGTTATTATGCGAATAATAATGGCGGAATGCTGATTTTAAATCTACAATTCCTCTGTGTGAGGTTTTAATGCAGGTTATGGTCTTCAACTGACTGCAACTAACGATCAATTTCATAATCGATCGATCTGTCAATTGTTTTCTCGATTAATCGCTTGGTGCATAAAATATCAGAAAACCTTAGAAAATGTTGATTGCTGTTCGTCAAACCTGGAAATGATGATGTTCTCAAATGTCTTGTTTTGTCCACAAACCAAAATGATTCTCTTTTAAGGTTTTCTTTGTTATCCAGAGCAAAGAAATGAAGAAAATACTCACAGTTAAGAAGCTTAAACAATTGGAAATCTTGTTTTAATCATGAAAAAAGCTTCGAACCAATTATCAAAATAGTTGTTGATTAATTTAGTAACCGGTAAGTAATCGATTCATTGTTTCAGCTCTACTTTCCAGATAATGTGTATACTCTTGAGTGGTTCATGCAGCAAACGTGTTCACAATCTAAAGAGTCACATGGTTAAAAGGTCATCGTGATAAGAGCTATTTATTGGTCGTAGTAGTAGTTCTAGAGGTAGCGCTCTATAACTAAGTCAAAATGCTTCTATATGTTTCTCCTACATTTCTCCAGAATTAAAGATGTAGCGTGAACAAATGAGTACATCTAACGGTGAGACTGTAACACACAGAGGACTCTCTCCTCCGTCCACCCCACCCTTTCAAAAGCACATCACAGAACTATATGGTGACCTTCACATGTCGTTTCCATAGCAAGCTTCCACATCGAAACTCTGAATACACACTCAAATTACTTATACATGCCTGTGGGTCGTATATTCAATTTCAACGTCTGTCGAGAGACCTCCATCAACCCGTGGATAAGTGAAAGTGAATTGGGCTTCTAACGGGAGGGGTTTGGATCAAATCCCCAGTCACGTCAAGGGCTGAGGTGCCCCTGAGCAAGGCACCCAACCCCCACTGCTCCACTAGGGATGCAGATATGCTGCTGCCCGCTACTCAGTGATTGTGCAAGTATAACTAATTCTACTATTATACTAAAAGGACAACAATCTAAATATATGTGCAATAGACATTTGCTATTTTATATCATTTTCCTTGTTGTATATATATAAATTGTCATATTTTTTATTTTATGTGCCTACAGTAACTGTTACTGCCTACATGTTTATACAGCGGCTGATTTTCCCCATCGAGGGATTAATAAAGTCTTATCTTATCTTATATGTAAATGTATACGCATAATTTAAATCAAGCGTGAACCTAAAGAATGCACTACATATTCGCACTTTTCCATAATGTAACTCCAACAGAAAACAGTTTGTTTTTGTCGTGTTTGGCCTCCTGTACAGTCATTTTAGTCACATTCTCGCTCGTGTCTTGAGAATAACTTTTATATTTTGTCTGGAAGTGAAATCACATTAGCTGTGTGCGTGAATGCCTTTGTTTTCAAAGCTCAAACATGGTGGCAGGTAGACCACATACTGGTTTATTATGTTCAATATAGTGTAGTAAACTGAGGTTCCTCCCAGCCCATTAGCCCATGTGTGTGTGTGTGAGATCAGAGTGAGCCTGAGGAAGCGCCCCTGGCAGCAGTGTAGTGGGAGTGAAGCGCCTCCTGTTATTTCCCCTCCTCTCCATCCTTAAACGCCGAACCAGAACCATTCATCTCTCCCCTCCTTCAGGCTTCACATCCGGGTCATCCGCCAGTATCTGTCTCCTGCGTCTGGTCTGTCTGTGTGTCTGACAGAGGAAGAATTATTTCTGCCGCCGCCGCCGCCGCCGAGCTCTACCGCAGCCCTCCGTCCGACTGTGCGGCTCGCCGAGCGGACACTGCGCCTGGCGTGCACCGCTGACGATGGAGCCACGGGCGCCGTGAAGCCGCTGCAGCTGCTCGCAACGAAAGGCAGAGATGAGACGGTAGGACCGGAGGCTGTTGTATGGGCTAGCCCGCGGAGATTTCACTCGCCCTAACCATGTCTAAGAGCCTCAAGAAGAAGAACCACTGGACCAACAAAGTCCACGAAGCCGTGATAACGCGTGGGAAGGATGGGGAGCTGGGGTTCGAGCTGAAAGGAGGCGCGGAGAACGGCCAGTTCCCCTAC
The DNA here is from genome assembly GCF_019176455.1 of Solea senegalensis. Classification (NCBI taxonomy): domain Eukaryota; kingdom Metazoa; phylum Chordata; class Actinopteri; order Pleuronectiformes; family Soleidae; genus Solea; species Solea senegalensis. The sequence continues at coordinate 20,277,759 of NC_058030.1, forward strand.
TTTGGCGAGGTGAAGCAGGGGAAGGGACTGATCCAGAGCGGCAAACTGGCCCAGGACGAGCTGCTGCTGGAGGTCAACGACATGCCAGTGGCTGGACTCACCACCCGGGACGTGCTGGCCGTGATTAAACACTGCAAAGACCCGGTCCGCTTCAAATGTGTCAAACAAGGTGAGACTCACGAGACACGAGACGAGAGCGTGCACACTTTACAGGGAGCTGTGTGTATGTGTGTGTGTGTGTGAAGGTGTCAGTTGTGCACTCATTATTAACGCATAAGTCGTGTGTTTACGTGGACAGAACACAGACAGTCACACTCAGGCCTGTCTCCTGCTCACATGTAACCATGACGGCTTCACGTCACCGGCGTCACTTTACGTCATGATCATTATTATTATGAGTATTATTGTTCTTACTGATCGAACGCAGCCGCTGTTCGCTGGCTCCGTGTCACAGCAGCCTTGAGGAGGGGGCGTGTCCGTGCAGGCGTGAAGCCACAGCCTGCGGTTTTCTCCCCGCTTGTTTTGGTTGAGCAACCGGGCTCGTTTTCACCAAACAGGCCTGAGCTGTGGATCACATGTTTTCCTCTGTAGCTGCTACTACATCCCAGCCACACACACACACACACACAATAAAGTGCAAAAATTAGTCAGAGAAAAGAAATGTGCATTTGATTTCCTGCTGAAACCCACTTGTATACTTATCTACGCACACACTATGTGAAGGGTATTGATTGGGTTTTATCAATACTGATTGATACTGATACTGATACTGATACTGTTGCCTTCCAGCAGAAAGACCCGTGTTGTGACCCGGTCTGACTGAGGGTCTTCCTGAATGGAGTTGCTCTCCTTATGTGTGCATGTGTGTTTCTCCCAACACAGTCCACAAACATGCAGAGATGAATTGGACAATTGAATGTGAGAGTGAATGGTTGTTTGTCCTGTGATGGACTGGTGACCTGTCCAGGCTGTACCCCAACTTTCCCATCATGATCCCCACGTGGAGGATACAATGGTAGCAATGAATCCCTTAATGATACCGGTACTGGCGTTACACTTATCGATACTTTTCCATAATTTGTCGCTGAAGGTTCGGTGGAGATGAGCGAGGCAGGAGACTTGTTACCTCATCACCAGACTCCGGTTAAATCTAATTAAGTCTTCTGCAGTGAAAGGATGTTCATCTGTTACAGTAAACTGAATGACAGCCTTGTGACCTCAGCTGTTTTTATACCGGTCATTTTCCATCTCTTAGCAATCGAGAATGAGTTAACCGGACGTCTGAGGCTCTATCTACATCGTCTGCGGGATTATTTATTTACAAAAATGAGTAATAATGCTTACAGCATATTGAGTTAGCAGGTTCAAATTGAATCAAGTGTACCATACAGCCTTCAGAGCCGGGAGGTTCTGACGCAGCAGCAGAAAGCCCTGCTCTGATCTAATTGTTGTGTGTTACCCAGTTTACTCACAGCTACCTGTGTATATGTGAGGCAATTTGATAGATTTTTGCAAAATTTAGCAAAGGCCAAACCTTTGAGACCTTGTCCACCATGATGACTGTAGTGTGAACCCCACACACTATGGACCATATGCACAGAGCTGCACTTAAACCTTGTTGTTGCCGTGGGGGAACTTGGGAGTGTGTAAGTTAACATCAGCGTTTAAAACGTCCGATATCGATCGAAAATGTTTACATTGTCTTTAAGTTGTTGTTTTTGTAGATGACCCTGAGGGATTCAGCACATCCTAACAGGACAAAGTCGGTTCACAGCCTCCACTCAATTCTAGAATCTGTTGTTAAACGCTCTCGGTAACGTCTGCAGACACTGAGTGTAGAACATCTCTGCGTCTTTGGCTGCCAGCTTATTGGAAATAGTCGGGCTGGCTTATTAAAAACCAGGAAGAGACCATGCATATATTGAATTTGGCTGACATCGGCAAATTTTGTCACTGGCACGTTTGTGAAGCGGAAAATTCCAGGGAACTGCATGAGCATTTTCCGATTCCCAACTATTCTGAATGACATTAATACCTATAGTGGCTCTGTTGGTCCAATTGCATATTGACGCTTTGGTTCTGACCAAGGAGGAACCGGCAATACTGGTTCTTGGAAGTTTCTTGAAGTCGTGGTTTAAGCGTGGCAGTGTCGTGTCAGCTGTCAGCTTTGTGTGGTGTCTCTGTTGAGTAATTATTGTGCCTTCTGAAAGTGGAGGCTTAATGTTTCTGAGCCTGGCTCCTCTGGAGTTACAGCAACACTTGACTGAGTGACCTGCTTCTGTCAGCCCGTGTAACTGCAGACAGGGTCTGTGTGTGAGCCTAGAACATTGGATGTAAGGAGCAGCAGAGGAGATGTTTATCATCTCACTCTCTGAGGCTCAGTTTAAGTCCGAGTAACGTAAGTGAAAAAGGGCTGTGTGCTGAGCCATGAAATGAGCATTACAGCAGTTTGTTTCTGGGACATCAGTAAAAATAAGAAATCAAACCCATTTTTATTTTTGGACTCACAGAGGATTTGTCTCCGCTCTTCATCTGACTGCTCGCGCTCAATCTCGGCGTTTTCATGGCTCGTATTAATGCGATTGATTGTTTTGTTGGAGCTGCTGACAGAGTTAGAGCCTTGTGATGTGTGAGGGGTTAAATGCTAATGTGTGTGTATCTCACAGGTCTATTATCTCCCCCCCACTCTTATCCATTTAAACATGAGTCTGTCTCTTTATTGATGCACCCAGCTCAGACTGTTCTCTAGCTGAATTGTCAAAATGTCCTTGACACGCTGCTGTTTGGACCTCTCGTTTGTTGCATACCTGTTTTTGTTCTCGTCCCCTCTGTCTCTCGTTGTTGCCCGTCCTGTTACCATGTGACTTCCGTCCAGCGGAGAGAGAGCAGTGTTTAAGTGTTTGCGCTCTTGCGGACGACCTGTGACACAGTCACGGCCTGCTGAAGAATCATCTCGGAGCGGTTCAGTCGCTCGGCTCAGAGGCCACACACATGAATCAGAGATGGACGTCTGAGCGCCCGCGTGGACCTGCACAGACATTTGAACATGCTATTTCCACTCAGGTAGAAAGTATAAACACCGTCGTGTCCCCTGAGGGAGTACAGCGGTGTGATGAACCTGCAGAGCGAGGTCACAGTCTGTCCACGTCCTCTGACCATAGCTTTTAGTCAACACACTGCATTATGACGTGTGTTCACGTGTCCACGTGGACAGGACCGGACACTGGGATTACCTGCAAAATAAAGCTTGTAGTCTTTTGCCGTTCTCCCATTCACCCCCATTTACTCACACATCACACATACAGTACATATATCACACACCTGTCATGCCCAGTCATATATCAGGAGCAACTTGGGGTTAAGTGTCTTGCCCGGGGACACATCGACATGTAGACCAGCAGAGTTGGACATCGAACCCACGGTCATTGAATGATGTTCCTCTTTCCCTGAGCACCTGAGTGTATGGAGTCAGAAAAGGTTTATTAATGGCATTAATATTTTGAACATTCTGCAGTTGTGCATCATCCTTTAGGCACATGCTTATGTGTGAATTTCAAAGCTGAACCAATGACTCGATGAATCGGTTTGAAGCTTTTTTCATGATTAAAACGAGATTTCTGATTGTTTCAGCTCCTTAAATGTGAATATTTTCTGGTTTCTTTGCTCCATATAACAAAGGAATCATTAAAAGCTGAATCTTTTTGGTTTGTGGACAAAACAAGACATTTGAGAACATCATCATTTCCATTTTTTACATTTGGACCAAACGATTACTCGATCAGTCGTGATAATAATCGTCAGATTCATCGATTATGAAAAGAATCGCTAGTTGTAGTAAAGTAAAACAAAACAATGCTCACAAACGATTCATTCTCACGTCTGCACAAGTATCCATAGAAACAATTGTCGCTCATTTACGCTTTTCTTGTTTTTGTAGAGTTCTCTGTGGACACAAACCCAAAGCCTACACTATACTGCACTTATCCAATATAACAATGCTACCATTACGTATATATTTTTATTCTAATTAAAATGTTGGCATCCACAGGAGTGGTTTGTTCACCTTACTTCAAATATGAACGCGGAAAAAAAAACTCTATCTCCAGAGAGCAGGCGGTGTGTTCTTATCTCCGTATATAGTCTCTGTGATCAGTATGTAAAATATTTGGATCTACTTCTCCTCTTCACCACACTGGTCTCAGAACAGCTCTGGAAACTTCACCCACACATCTATTTTACATAAAGCACCATCCAGGGCCATGCATTTATCTCCTCTGGATTCAGATGAAAAAAGAAAAATGCTTAAATTTAATGAGAGGAACTCTAAAGAGGGAAGAGGGTCAAGAGTCAAGTCCACCCCTACATACATCTTATATTCAGCTGTTCCACTTACAAGTTCATGTCAGTTATCATCAGGCTGTTGAGGAGGTGAAGTGGACTAAAATGTTTTATATTATTATTTGTTTAATGTTTTTGTTTTACCACGGCGTTCATTTAACAGTTTTACTTTTCAAATGCTGTTTGCACTCAGCAGTTTATCAACGTTATCGTGTCAAAGCTTTTAATTGTTTAGGTCTATGTCTTTATGAGATTAAAATGGAGTCATTATTTTGTCTGTCAAGTCTGTTCTGGCTGTTAAAATCCAGCTCAGCACAACAGCTGGTGTGTTACATCATGGACAGATGTTAGTTTAGGATTAATAATGATAAAAAAAACATGCTGTCAAATCTGAATGCAATCTGATTAATTTTCTATGTTCCACTCATTGGAACTCATTGTTGACATCTGACATGTATTCACTTAAGTAGTTGATATTTAACATTAACTTTTCCATTTGAAAGCTTAAGTTTAAAGTGTTCCGTTCTGTATTGGTCTGGTCTGGCTTGGTCTGGTCCTGGATGGTCTGCTCTGCTCTGCTCTGGTCTGGTCTGGGATGGTATGGTATGGTATGGTATGGTCTGCTCTGCTCTGCTCTGCTCTGCTCTGCTCTGGTCTGGTCTTGGATGGTATGGTATGGTATGGTCTTGGATGGTATGGTATGGTATGGTATGGTATGGTCTGGCTTGGCTTGGCTTGGCTTGGCTTGGCTTGGCTTGGCTTGGTCTGGTCTGGTCTTGGATGCTCTGGCTCTGGCTCTAGCTCTGGCTGGTCTGGCCTGGTGTGGTCTGGTCTTGGATGCTCTGCTCTGCTTTGGTCTGGTGGTCTGGTCTGGCTTTGGCTTGGTCTGGTCTGGTCTGGTCTGGTCTGGCTTGGCTTGGCTTGGTCTTGGATGGTCTGCTCTGGCTCTGGCTCTGGCCTGGCCTGGCCTGGCCTGGCCTGGCTCTGGCTCTGGCTCTGGCTCTGGCTCTGGCTCTGGCTGGCTGGCCTGGCCTGGGTCTGGTCTGGTCTGGTCTGGTCAGGTCTGGTCAGGTCTGGTAGGGTTGAGGTTATTTAGCTGTAAGCTGAAGCGCAAATGTACTTCTGACTACCAGCATGACTTGTGCTGTGATGTGCATCATGTAAAATGTGTCCGTATGAAATATCTAAAAGTTAATAAATAACACGTCAGTTGAAAGTTGAGCGATTTATTAAAAGCTTAAATGAAACATTTGACTGAAAGCACTACAGGATAGTTGCGTTGCTAACGTGGTAAAGGTGTTTGGACGTTTGAACGTACTGACCACTTTCCCATTTATTTCAGTGGCAAAAATGTCAGAGCAGAGGTTGAATATCATGCAAACTAAATACATCTGATCATTGTCCAAATGCACTTAACATTTCATAAAAGTTTGAGCAGCATTTCTATCATCCGACACACCTTTCACCTGTTTTATTCATGGCTCTGTGCTGCTGCTGCTTTCTCAGCTTAGTCATGAGACACTTCATAGAAACTCACGTGTGAACATTGACAGTGACGTCTTTGCAGTGAAGTGCTGTGTGGGTATTTGCACAACACGCACACCGAGCTACACACTAACAAGTCCCCTCCCACTGATGCCCATGGATACACCGTGCTGTATAATTAGCTGTTCAATCAGTTGTAGAACACTGTTTTGTTTGGTTTTGCAAATGAAAATACTCAGATGTGATGGAAAGTGTAGAATTGCCAGTAAATTAATGTATGTATTTCAAGATGTCACATTATGGGGACTCTTCTTCCTCATGGGGACAAAAAAAACTAGTCCCCATAATGTAAGTTATTTAATTTTAAGGTGAAGACATGTTGTTAGGTCACTAGTCGTTATGGTTAAGGTTAGAGTAAGACTCAAACGAATGAATGTAAGTCAATGGGATGTCCTCTGAAGTCATGGAAACCTGGTCCTAATGAGGCAGAACCTCTTTTCTGATATTTTGATTGAAGTTACGAGTAACTCTTAACACCCAAGCCTCAAAATGTCTGTTAAAATGGCTTTTTTTGCTTATTGTTCTCATAAAAGGACCAGAAAATGTCCTGTAACTAAGCGCTTTTGCCCATTTTTCCAGAATAGCTGTCACTATGTGTCAGTTATTTACACTTTACTGCATGTTAAAATAGTGTATTCTCTAAAAAACAAGTTTTATAGAGAAAAAACACTTCAGTTGTACATGAACACCAGCTTTTGCGTGTACAATTTTAACTTTGAACGGCATGAAACATATTTAAAGTAACATTTGTTTGAGTCTTTGTCTCAGTGTCCAAAAACAGGCCAAAAAATTTATGTTTTTCCTAAAGACGCTGACCCCCCCGACTTCCTGCAATGGCGCGAGTGAAATTACCATAATAACCACACGTTGATTTTGACGTGCAACTTCTCAGCTTTCAGAAACCGTTGGATTTTTTCCAATAATCGTAATAACAGTAATGCAAAGTGTGCTATCTGCGATATACGCTTAAATTAAGGGTTAAGTTGTAAATTGTATTGCGCTTAACTGGTCATGGTCAAGATTAGGGATTAAGATTATGGTTCGGCTGTCAAATGAACAGAAGTCAGGGCAGCGCAAGTATAGCTGCATAAACCTGAAAATGTATATTGTTACAACACCGGCAGGATATAAACAAGCGTATATTTACTGTGTGTGTGTATTGTCACTGTATTTAAATGATATTTACAGTAAGTGTGCTGCTATACATATATGTAGAATATTGCACACGAGTATGTACTACTCGTGTGTGTGTGTGTGTGTGGGAACAGAGGCGGTAACACTCTGGCTGCTGCAGGAAGGAGAGAATCATACGTAAGTTATACTCTTACCCGAACACGCCACAGCGGGAAAAGCAAAGGCATGAATAATATAAAATCAATGATGGCTGAAATCCGTTTCGATTGCTTCAGTTTCCAGCGGACTGTCCTGCTGGATCACGCTGGAATCTTAACAGAGGACACCTGAATCTGACCAGTGATGAAATATCAACACGTCTGCTTTGAAATATGCTTCTTACCTTAATGAGCTATTTCTAATTATTGATTTTCCCGCATAGTGAAGTGTGAACCAAGTAGAGTCACACGTCATCGGAGGTGATAATAAGACCACTTTCAAATGATAATAATAGTAATAATAATAAAAAAACATACACTATAATTAGATTTTCTTATAAAAGCAGGTCTATAAATAATAGCGTGGTTGTGTCAGTTTGTATTTGAGAACGTGATAAGTGTCCCTCATATGTGATTATCGTCTTAGCTGCAGTAAGCAGGAGGGAAGTGCAAACACAAACAGCTGCTCGAGCCACGGAGTCAGATTTATAAAAGTGAAGTGAGAGGTGTTAGAACATTATACGGCAGAAGTGCGAATGCGTGCGCGCGTGAAAGAGCAGTGCAGAGTTTTTTTTTTCTTGAGTATGGCGTTCAGTGAAGGTGTGAGAACACACACCTTGGGAAACAGATTTCTCATCTCTGTTATTATCTTTCTTGGCCGTGGTTCTTCATTTACAAAGAGATAATTAAAAATGATCGCTCAATTATTATGGTGTTTCTTTGTTGTGCCAACTCACCATGACTAAAAAACAGTCGTGCTCTTCCTTAATAGAAAAAAATAAATAAAGCTGCAGGAGGGGCATGTTTTCCATCGTAATGTTTGATTTTGATCATTAATTTTTAACTGCTGCTCATTCACAGTTGTTGGTAAATTCAATAAAAACACCTGCTCTCTCTTCTTTTCTTTCTTTTTTGGTTGCCTGAATTAACATTAGTATTTTTCCATAAATAGCTATGGAGCAAATTCTGTGATATAAATAATGATAATGTCAGCTATTTTGGGATTTATTTTGGCCCTCATCCAAGCCTCACTCCACAAATCATTCGCATAGAGCAGGATGTTATCTTCTTTATTTCTTTACCTGTGGATAAATGCAGCCTTAAAGCCACAACCATGCCACCGCTCGCTGATATTGCCCTTTTTTCTAATGTAATGTTCTACTTTTGAAATTGTGTGTCGGAAGACCCCAGGACATATCATCCACTTGCGTTTATGAGACGAGCTCTGTTTTCCTTTCTAAAGGAAAAAGCTACATGAATTGTGAAATGTTAACATGACCTTTAACAACTGAGCGGAGCACAACGAGCCTCCCTGCAACGCTGTGCCGCAGTTCTCGGGCAAAGCTCATACAGGCTTTGGTGTTACATATGAATGAAAGTGTAAACAGGAGTTCAGCAGTGCATTTCATCTGAAATAAGAGAACAAACATGATTGTTAATTACAATGAACTATTTGCTTATGATGTGCAGCTGTGAAATGTACCTTTCATCAAGTAGCAAAACCCCAGTATCAAGCCCTGGGGAACCCCTGTGGGCCAGTGATGGAAGGCGAGCATTTGTCCTTGCCATGATTCAGAAGGATCACCCAGGAAAGACCTCTCCATATTCTCCGTGCTCCATGAACCGCAGAGAGTTGTTCACACTTAACCGTTGAACACCTCAAAATGTCCCTCTGGACTTTTTGTGCTTTTGCACATTTTTCAAGAATAACTTTCAATATCTGGCATCGTTATTTACAATTTACCGCATGTTAAAATAGTGTATTAACAATTTAAAATACAGAAAAGGAAAAGGTTATATTTAATAAAACACTGTTGTTGTACACGAACACCAGATTTTGCTTGTTAAATTTGAGATGTGAACAATGTAGAACATATTTAAATCAGATCATTTTTGTCTCAATGTCCAAAAATATCTCTCCTCTCTGGTAACAAAGACACTGATTCTCCAGCATCCAGTGAAATTTACCATAATAACCACATGTTGGCTTTCTGATCTTTCAGCTTCTTAAATGTGAATATTTTCTGGTTTCTTTGCTCCATGTAACAAAGAAATCATTAAATCTGAATATTCTTTTGGTTTTAGGACAACATCACAAGACAAGACATTTGAGAACATTGAGAACATTTGAGGTTTGAGAAACAGTGATTGAACATTTTCTGACAGTTTATGGACCAAATGATTATGCGATTAATCGAGAACATAGTCGTCAGATGAATCGATGATGAAAACAATCGTTGGCTGCAGCCCTAATTGTCTTCGACATGCAACTTAAGTAATTACGGTAATGCAAAGTGCACTTGCACAAACGCGTCGTCTGCGATACACTCGGTGTTAAAGGGTTTAACTCCCAGGAAATCCACCCTTCCTTCCGTTTTCTACTGTTTTATCCTCCACATGAGCGTCGTGGGGGGAGCTGGAGCCAAGCTGAGCCTAGCTGACATAGTGAGGGGGGGTTGGGGTTACATCCGGCCGGGACAGGTTGCCAATCTATCACCCAGGAATCCATTCACACTGAAGTGATGGTGTGTGTCAGTCTGCATGACGATCACACATTCTTCTTCATTCCGCTGTACTTCACTATATGGATCGTGTGCAGTGCAGATCATGCAAAGTACATGAATTACCATGAGAAAGGAGGATTTCAACGTGTGCGTTTGAAGAGTATTGAAGAGTATTGAAGAGTACAAACAGCTAAAATGTGATGGTTTACTTTAATGAGGCTGTAGCTGCAGCTTACTTTTACAGCGTGTGACAACAGAGAGCATGGGGGAGGCTGTTTATAAAGACAAACAGACTTTGATCAAGGTAGACCTGTTTAAACCACACCTTAGCGATAAAGATTTAATAGTAAAGTACAAGACTGATTCTCTCAGGTCCTTTCTTTAGGGTTTCGCCACAGTGGATCGAGCCTCCATCTTGTCCTCTCCCTTGTGTCCTCTTCTGTCACTCCGACTGTCCTCATGTCTTCCTTCACAACATCCATGAATCTTCTCTGTCTTCCTACAACATCCTATAACGTCCAATATAATCACACTCCCTCCTCTGCACGTGACCAAACCATCTCAAGCTTGACTCTCTCACTTCATTTCCAAACCTCAGCATCTCCAGCTCTGCCGCCTGTCCTTTAGACACTGTCCTCAAGCCATGCATCATCACTATCGTCTGGTAGACCTTCCCTTTCACTTTTGCTGCTATCCTAATGTCACACATGAGCCCTGACACTCGTCTCCACCCACTCCACCCTGCCTGCACTCTCTTCTTCTCCTCCTCTCTTGTGCACTTTCCATTACTTTGGATGGTTGACCACAGGTTTTTAAACTCATCCACTTTCACCACCTCACACACTCACACACACACACACACACACACACACTCACACACAGGTTTTCTGTCTTAGTAGTATGTTTCCAACATTCTTCAAATCTTTAAATCCTTTTAATGACGTCCTCCATTTTACCTGTCTCTGCTATTGTGTAACGCTGACGAGCAGCAGAACTGAAAACAACATATACAGCACACGACATTCATGACTTGAAGGGACATTGCATTGACTTACATTCATTTCCTGCAGACTTAATCTAACCTTAACCACAATTACTACTGGCCTAATCCTAACCCTGACCCTAACTTGAACCTATCTTCACCTTAAAACGTATGCTTTTTGCTTTTTTGTTCCCACAAGGAAGACAAGTCCCCATAATGTGACTGTGTAAACAGGTTTAGGTCCCCACAACATTAGTAATACCTGGATACACACACACACACTGGCTTGTCCTACATACTCACCAACAACTCTCCTGTGTATTACATCGCACCGGCTGCATGACTTCTGGATATGAGCGTATCTACAGTAACAGAGAAAATGTACAACCACATTTGAACACGACCATATAGAGCAGGGCTACTCAACCTAAAAATGATTCATTTTAATAGAATATAAAAACACATATAAATGATGATCAAGTTAATATTCAATAACAAAAAGCACAATTTCATAAGACCTTTATGAAAATAAATGTTGATTGAATATTATACTTATAGATCTACAGTATATGCGGCTGTTTTCTGTATTTCCCTCATTGACAATAAAGATAACTCGACAAACATCATTAGACAAATCACTTGTCAAAGACATCAAATGAAAAGTAAATGATGCTTTATGAACTGCCATTTAAGTAAATCACTTACTCTGCAGATTAACACATTTCTTCTTTTGGAATAGAACAAATAAGAACAGCTCTGCTTCGGTGAGTGGCCGGAGACTCCTACATTCTACATTCCATGCAATTTTGAACGATGCCTCAGGTCAACAGTTTGTTGACCGCGAAGATTTCCAATTAGACTGCATATCCTGTCTTTTCTTATACCACTGCCTGCTGGGACGTCAACTTTGAAGTCTTTGTGACAGCTGTCGTGGTGACGATGGAGATTTGAACGTTATGGAATGGACTGTTTCTGGCAGAGAACACACGCTGGCCATTTTTCTTTTTGTTTTGTTTTAAACTTGTACATTTTCAAATGTAATTAATTATGTAAATTGCTAAAGGACCAATGCCACTTTTTAAGGGTTTTTAGCATTTCTCCCTCACATTATCTGCCAAATTATAAACAGAGTATGACGGCTGTAAATTCTGGGGCAAAGCTCTGATGAAGTATTCTGCACTACTAGTATTATGTTGTCCATTGTAATAATAGAAAAAGTCCTCAAATTTACTGGAACACTCATGTATGATTTGGAAATTGGGTCCAGTGTAGTAAGATGGCCACAGTCGGGACTTTTGATGTATTGTTCTCAGTTGCCAACTTCTCGGACTTGGCTGTAACTCATGACAGTCCCCTTCATGTCGGGGACAAATACAGCAGAGGGAGAGGAGGCAATCTTCTTCTACTCTCCTGTCACTTTGTGGGCGAGAAGCTTGAAAAATCAATGCATAACATGTTCACTCTGTTGGTATTAATAACTCACCAAGAGATGAGTGCTGTCAGTGGCAGAGGATGGTTTTATTGAGGATAGAAGCTGCTGGAGCTCAGCTCAAGAGATGAAACTCGAGCTCAGCCATCCAACGACCAAATCTAACTGGTCCACTTAAGTGAATCAGGTCAGCGCAATTCTCCACGGACACGATGCACGGGACAATCTGGGGCTGTGCTGCTGCATTTTTGTTTGTGAAATATATTTAGAAATGATACAGTATTTGTGCTTGAAAGTCTGACTTCAAGAAAGATGTGCTCAAGCCGTTGTGGTTTTGTGTGAGACCTTTTCTCAGGACTATGATGACGCTCGACTGATGCTTTAGTCTCCTGTTAATTTTGTAGCAGTTGTGTGGGCGCGATGACTTGTTGACCTTTCTTCGTTTTCTCTGGTTCTGACACCTTCATGGTTTCAGAGGATGTGAGTCAGGTCTTTGAAGGGGTCTCGAGAACAACATGAGACAAATGGTTGATCAGCTGCTGATCGTCAACATGAAAGTACAACCTTTACCTTAAAAAAGAAGCTATGATGCTATACAGACGTTTATTTGGCTGAGAAAGAAAATCTTATGAGTATTCTTGTTGAAGAGTGTGAGAAATGAATAATATGAAAGTAGCATCTTTAAATAATAAAAGATTATAGTTTATAATTATATTTTCTGAATTCGGATTAAAGTCTGAATTATTGAGATTTAAGTCAGAATTCTTGAGATTAAAGTAGGCATTCTGAGATTAAAGTCTGAATATTGAGATTAAAGTCTGAATATTGAGATTAAAGTCTGAGTTCTAAGATTAAAGTCTGAATTCTGAGATTACAGTCAGGATTCTTGAGATTAAAGTCAGAATTCTGAGATTAAAGTCTGATGTCTGAGAAAGTCAATATTCTGACTTTAATCTTAGAATTAAAGTCTAAAATAATGAAATTAATTAGTATTTATTGTAATGTAATTAAAAAAGTTTTATATTTCACAGCAAAAAAAAAACCTCTTTTTTATTTATTAAAAAAATAATTACCGGTTACATTTACATTTTTCAAAGTTAAAAACAAGGATTTCAAATCATTAGCCCAGGGGTGACCATGTGAAATATCCCAATTACCAAATTTACATTTATTATTAAATACAAAAGAATCTGTGGTCAAACAAGCGTATTCCAAGGCTGGATTATTTAATATTTATGTCTAATGTGTGATGGATCCTTCTCATATCTCCACTAATGCCTAAAAGAGCTGCCAATTTCTGTATTCCCCAAAAACAGTTGGATGACTCTGTAATGCACAGACTTGTTTCCCACACCAGAGGCACAGCCACAGGCCCTGAGTTCAGCGAGGACACTGGAGCTGAACAACTCCACAGTCTCTCATCTCGTCAGGCTGCGTCCACCTGCAATGAAAGTCATTCAGTCTGTACGTGTGTTTCCTTGTATGTTTTCAGAGTCTGTGCTGAAACAAGAATCCAGCCTCCCCCCACGTCGATCGTATCCTATCACATTCAGTCAGGACTGGCTGCACAGATGGAGGCGGATGTTTTTTTTTACTCATTGACATAGTGTAGATTAGCCAGTAGCTCCGATCTGATAGCATCACTGTGGTATTCACATCCAACTGAGAGGGATTATGAAAGCTGGCGTCAGGAGCAGCGGCGGCTGGTGATTCCAAGATTGGAAATCAACCCTCTGTGCCATTTTATTATCAAAAAAAAGTCACAATCGATGTGAGTTCAATAAAAATGTAAGCATAAAAACAATTGTTTAGAGTTTCTTAGTTGGAGTGTTATTGGCAGTTGGCTGAATAACCTCTATGTTTATTTATTTTACACAATTAAGAACATTTAAAGGGGACATATTATGCAAAATCAACTTTTTAACCATTTCAATACTTATATTTGGGACTCTGGAGGCCCTGCCAGTCACCAAAGTGTGGAAAAAGAATACTCAGTCATGTTTTCGTGGTCCCCCTTAGTGTAAGTACAGGCGAAAAAACACTCGATGTTGAATTCCCTGCACTTATGACGACAGCATGCGCATTTCACCGCGAATGTTACCACCCCACCAGTGAGTTTACTTTGCGAGCTCCACCTTAGCGCCACCTTGTCCCTGCAAGCGTGCAGGCGAGGGAGGAAGAGCGGTATTATGTCAACGCGGAGGGACAAGTGTGCTGTTGGTGGCTGCACAGTGGAGCACAGTGTTTTACAGAGGATTTTATGTATGAAGCTAATGTGCCGGATAGTCAGCAAACGTGTGTTCGTGTGTTCGCACCACTTCGAATCAGACTGCGGCCAGTGGTCGCTGTATTTAGTCAGGGGACGTATTTCACTGACGTACAAACACACACATTGTTAAGAAAAGGTCACATAGAGCTCATAACTGACCATTCTGACACGTCCTAATTAAACATATTTGTTCAGTACGTCCTCCATGACTGGAGCACAGACTCAGTCTGATACAGTCGCATACAGCGCAGTTTATTCAGCCCGCAGCTCGCCGCTGGTGATCAGTGGTGCTGTCCCTAAGTGTTTTTAACTGATTTACAGTTCGGCAGTGTTCGGCTCGATCCTTATGTAGGACGTCTCTTCCTGTGACTGCACTCTCGCTGTTTGGAGGGAGGGGGAGACGAATGGAGCAGAGGGAACAGGATCTGAGCGAGTGAGCGCTGTAAAGAGCACAAATCAGCAACCCCCTGGAAGAAGTGGGTGTGTGTTTGCCTGTGTCTCATTTGCATATAAAGGGACCATGCACGAAAACCGAGCGTTCTGAAAGGGGCGGGTTTAGCAGGGTTATTGAACTGCTATGATGCTTCATCCTTATGGTATTTTGACCAAAGCATGTCACTGACATGTTCATTAGGACACCAGGGAACTATTTTAATGGGGGAAATAGGGTATAATATGTCCCCTTTAAATCTATATCTGCTGTGACATGAGTATGCAAAATATTATGTTAAAGTCACTACAGAAGAGACTAAATGACCTTTGCTGATGGGCACAGGGTAAAGCATGTATATCAATATCGGTTATTGGCCCAAACATTTCTGATATCAGCATATTGAATATCGTGTATCCTATTTCTTAGAGGCAATCACTGCAGGCTCTGGACCTTGTAGGTGGATAATATCGTGACACAACACCCAGTGTGGAGAAATACATTTAAAGATGTAGAGAGGAAAAGAAAGAGAAAAACATGATCGTCTGGAAATATTGAAAACTAAGCAAAAATAACTAAGAGCTCTTAAAATGTTGGGAGATTATCTTCATGTCTGTTGGGAGGTCTCGTCTTCCAAGAGACTAATTAAAGCTGTCTTTCCTCTTTGTGTGGTGTGTGAGGCCAGACGAAATCATGTCAGTAAAATGATATTGTCACGTGTCAACCTTTAGTTTAAAGATAGAGCTGCAAAACAAAACACCAGTGAAACCTCTACAAGCTCTCAGATTATCAGAGTCTGTCTCAGTCTATCACTTTGTGTGTATTGAGGTGGCAACGTGCCAGTTTCCTGAGTGTGTGAATGTGCCAACCTGGCATTGTGTGGCTTTTTAAAGGCAGTTTATTGGTTTAAAGATGGCTTGTATGAATCAGTCTCCTCGAATAGAAGCTCCACAGTAAACAGTGTTCTGCACTTTCTGCGCCATCATTCCTGAGCTGAACACCCCGGTGCCAGCGCTCATTATATCACTGATTATATTTGTGCGACTTGTCAAGTTAAAACTCACGTCTCTGCATCAACCTTTGACTATTTTGAAATCATATATACCTTTTTTATGTAAAAATCAAGCGATAATGATTTGAATTGAGCTCATATAAAAGCTCCTGTGGTGGTGCATCATTTCATGTAAGAGTGGAATTTAGCTGCTGGATTGTCTGAAATGTCCCCGCTGAGCTAATCATATCACAGCAGCAGGCGGCTTCATGACTTTCTGAGAGAGTCTCAGTTAATGTGTTTGCCTTAAGGATCTTCTCATCTCTGTAATAGATTCTTCTTACCAGTAGAGGACGGTAGCTGTCTAATTAATCAGTGTCTGCGCTGCTACTGTCGCAGGGAGAGTGTGGACCAGTTTGGTTTGAAGTTTAGATGTGATGCTCTCATCACTGGTTACTCCCTTTAAGGCGATGGTTTACGACAGGGGTGTCAAACTCATTTTTGTTCAGGGGCCACATACAGCACAATTTGATCTCAAGGGGGCCGGACCAGTAAAAATAGTAAAATAATAGCATAATAACCTATGAACAACAAGAACTCATTTGTTTTTTCTCCTTTGTTTTACATTTACTGAAGGATAATTTTACAAAACATGACATTTCTTGAGAAATATAAGTGCAATTTCAACAATATCATGCGTAAATTTACTATTTACACAGCACAATGGATCTATAAAGGTACAAACATTTAGTCACGGGTATCTGGAGCATTTGACATTACGTTTAGATTAGTGTGAAATTTTAACAAATTCATCCTGTGGGCCGGATTGGACCCTCTGGCGGGCCGGTTCTGGCCCCCGGGCCGTATGTTTGACACCCCTGGTTTACGAGGATCAGTTAGCTAAAGTTATGGCACAAACTCAATGAAGAAATGAAATTGTGTAAAACTCTTCAGCCAATTCCTTCTTCAGTTACTGACATAATTGTGTTGAATGATCTAGAGCTGAAACAATTACTCGAATTAGCAATTATTAATCAATTACTAAATGAATTGTTAACTATTTTGATAATCCATTTATCGGTTTGAGGGTTTTTGTCATTATTAAAACAAGATTACCGATCGTTTTAGCTTTTTAAATGTGAATATATTCTGGTGTCTTTGCTCCATGTAACAAAGAAATCATTAAAAGTGAAGCATTTTCATTTGTGGACTAAACAAGATATTTGAGAACATCATCGTTTCCAGGTTTGACGAACATTCATCAACATCTTTCTAGATTTTCTGATATTTTATGGAGCAAACGATTCATCGAGAAAATACTTGACAGATTAATCGATTATGAATATAATCGTTAGCTGCAGCTCTTTATGCAGATCTTTATGTTTACTTTTTATGTTTACATTGTACAGTTGATTTACATACAACCTGAGTATCTGTCAGTGATTGTGCTTCAGTTTGCCAGAGACTGACTTATTTAACCCTGAGATGTTGAATTGTCAGCTTCCACCTTGTAACAATGTAACAGTGAATAATAATTTCTTCGTAAAATTGTTGAGCGGTAAGATGAGAAGTAACTTCTGTTCTGTTTATTCTGGAACATTTACAGAACAAACACTCAACAGAAAAATAGCATTTACTGAATTGGGAACATGCACTACCCCAAACAAAAAAAGCTTTTTAATGTGCAATGTTTGTGGGAGAATGTTACATCATGTTGCCCTTTTGGAGTAAGGTTGGCACAATACCTCCTCTTTGTTTCCCATAAGGATATCACAGACTCGTATGACTCATATATTCATTTCAGACCGCTAAAGCTATGACGCTGTTACATTTGTGCCGGTGCACTTCAAGCTATTTTCAAAGACATAATTCTCCAACTGTGTAACAAATATTCTTCTCTCATAAAGAAGAAATAAAAAGCCCACAGCATGGCTCAACTAAAATGCTATTGCAGTGTATCAGGGCCACACTGTGGCACACATGGTCCCGGCCCTTCTGTGTGGAGTTTGCATGTTGTCCCTGTGTGTGTGCATGGGCTTTCTTTTAGTTTTCCACTTTCCGAGGTTAATTGGACACTCTAGATTGACCCTGAGTGTGTGAGTGAACGGTAGTTCGTCACTATATTGTATGCTGGCCCTGTGATGGAGGTCAGGTGGGATTGGCACCAGCAGCTCTGTGACTCTCATGTGGAAGATAAAGTGATGGATGGATTGTATTGGATTTTTAAAAATTATCTCGTTTGGAATGAAATTTGTTTCCGAATGTTCTGTCTCGGATCAGAGTTTCCGGATTGGCATTTACGTGACATATTATTATTCAGATTACAGTGCGTGTGTTCATGTAAACATAGGTAATGATGACATAATGTATATGTTCATCTCAGTTGTAATAGGATCAAGGCTGAAACTCTATGAAATGTATCTCGAACACTGACAAACAGAAATCAGCGCCATCTTAGCGGTGGCTCAAACCTGTTCCCTGACCTCTCATACTATTTCATTCGCTCTGTATTTTCTTTTCTATGGTTGTTTTTCTGACTTTGTGAAAGCAGTAGTGCCTGTCTCTCTCTCTCTCTCTCCCTCTCTCCAAATCCTGATGATAATTATCATCCAGACAACAAAGTGGTTGTGTAACACTTCAACAACCCACACTGCTGCAGCACACGACAATCTGCTTTTCAAACACGGTTCAGTGCTTAAGTTTCAGTGTTGCCATCATCACTTTTACTTTTCTGGTAATAATCACAGCAATAGTGAAACAACAATGGCGGCTTTGATTAGTCATTGAAAAATGTCGACGTTGTGAAGCACATAGAAGTACTTTTCCAGCTGACTTGTTCGGATTTGAGCTATGGCCACGTTTAACTGCCTTTCTGTGCCCGGTGTATATAATATCCCTGTTCATCTAAGGAACGGTCAGATCAGTACATGTGAGATGAATGAAACTCATTTTCCTTTGGATTAAACACCATGAAAGACACTGTAATAGCTACAGACAGACGTTATTAGACTAGACTATCAGACCATAAAAGCCAAATGAAGCACTGGAGAGAAGAACCATTACGATGTTCAGAGGGAGCGGCCCGCTTTCAGCCACAGCCACAGTTATTCTTTTTTGTAATGGCAGTGTAGAAATCAGGTGACATGCTGATAGGCCTGAAGTTGCTGAGTTCCTGTCGACTTCCTGTTATCTGAAACGTTGTTGAGAAGATTGTGACTGAACAGCTTGATGAGCAGCAGTTAAGATTAGGGCAACGCATTCTACCGAAACAGCATGTTGCTACTTCCCTGACGTCATCAAGACAAATGTTGGTAAGGGAGGAGCAGTGGGTGAGGCATATATCAACCTCTGTAAAAGGATTTTGATACGGTCAATCATTCTGTGACTCAGACACTGAGAGGCCACGTCCAGTGTACTCACAGCTCAGGAAGGGCATCTGTTGTGGTGACCCCAAAAGGGAGAAGCCTAAAGAAAAAGAATCACTACTTCATAAATTATCCAAGCTCAAACTCTCTGTTAATGTACTAAAGCAGCTCCTATCTTACCTACAGTACCAGGCTTTCTCCCTGTCTGTCAAAGTCTGCACAATGGGAGTGCCACAAGGTTCCATCTTGGGGCCACTGCGATTGTCCACTGCGAAGAGGAGATGTAGAAGTATTTGAACCCATAAAGAACTTTGCATTCTCTCTCCATCCACTCTATTTTGTGTGTTCATGTGCAGGTTGAGGGGTATGATGAAGTGTTCGGGCTAACTGGCTGGTTTTCAGGGGAAATGAAGAAGGGTTATTTTTCTCAGAAAAATATGTTTACTTTTTTCTTTATCTGATTTGGCAGATGTTTTTATGCAGGATGGACGTCCTGACACAAACGCTCCCATTTATCTAGACTTGGGAGCAGTACTAGGAGTGTCTAAATAAAACTGAGCAATAGGGATTGAGTACCCTGCTCAGCCCTTGACCTGGCGCGGATTCAAGCCCAATTCCGTTCGGGTTCCCATTTGCATCCTAGAGTACATACTATAATCAGGTCCACAAGTGTTTTCAGGTGTTGAAGATTCAAAAGAAGGCCTAGAGCCTCACAGGAACTGTAAGAACCACATTCGATGTGTCCATGATGCCGACTGACTACTGATAATGTCTCACCTTGAATGGGTGCTTTATTTTGTCGGGTAGAGTTTAAACCACGTCTCGGTTTAACTCAGTTCCAAGAGGCAAAGGAGAACAGGTGAAAATGGATCGGGCCTCATACTCATTAAGAAGCATCCTGCTTGTTGTTCCTGAGGCTAAGGAACTCCGCTGTAACTGCAGAGTGCAATCAAGAGTGACAAACATCCAACTCCAAATAGCCTTATTTAAATCCGTAGCCACAGCAGACTCACAAACACACGCCTTGTGTCCGTCAGTGTTTATCTCATCAATGTAGACTTGATGTGTGATGAGGAATTAATTTGCTGTGGGAGGAAGACAGTGTGAGGAATATTAGACCCAGCAATTCCTATAACCTCGCTCCTTTAATCGTGAAGTCTGATTTGTCGAGGGCTGGTTTCTCTTCACTGCGACTCAGAGGTTGAAAATGTGTGTTTGTCCTTGATGAGAGAAAGACGTGGAGAAACATCATTATGAAGACTATAGTCTGAGGATGGAGGGGGGATCAATACAGAGACCTTTAGGACAGAGTCTTTGTCATTTACTATTAATAATGGGCCCTGCTGTCTGCTCTAATATTGCCATTAGAATTACGGGAAACAGATATTTCATCCACAATTGAGCGACTCTCACATGTAGAAACTGTCAGCGCATTTACAGCTTAATACACACTCTCCATCATCGATCTCGCTTTCTGTCTCTTTGTCTGTCTACACACACACACACACACACACACAGGATTTAGCTGTACCTATTCAGAACTTGTAAAACAAGAGAATAATAGACTATAGGTCAAAGGAGGTGAATAAAGATGCAAATTGCGAAACACTGAAACCAAAATGTCAGCTGGCACAAGCAGAGTGGATAATCCAACTGAGGCGACTAAAGGAAGTGAGTCCAGATGTAAAGAAATTATTTTAAGATGATGTTCTGTGTGCGTTGTTGAAAAGGGCTGAAGAGTATAGGCGGAGGTAGAGATAAGTGATATAGTTGGACACGCTGACTCAGCATTCCCAGCTATTAGGACAACATTTTTTTTTTTTTAATCTTTTGTTTTGTTTTTAGCTTATGCTGCTGTGAATAAGCACATATGTAATTCTAACCTTTATTTAGTTTTCCCCCTTTCTTTTGAAAGTCAGGCATCAAAAACATTAGACTGTAACATATGGCAAAGCTCAGAGTTGATGAGGGTTTGTGGTAATTAAAGCTGTGTCGAAGAATTGGATTAAAGTTAATCTAACAAACTGTGCACTTTGTGTAACTTTTCTTTTACAGATGTAAAGTTATCTTATGTTAGTGTTTGTTGGTGTGAGTTTGGCTCTGAATGTGGTTTACTGAGGCTAACACAACAGGCGGTCATCAACACCTGCATGTTCCTATTTACACTCAGAGTTGCACACATGAGACAAAATGCTATGTCAAAGGTTTTAGTTGTTTTTTTTCACTAACTTCCTGGAAGCTCGTCCGCGTGTCATTCTTCTCCTTGAATAAATCCTGCTGACCTAGATGTTTGGTGTCAGACGTGTTTTTAATCACCGTGGACATTTTGGCTGGCATTGCAGGAAATTCACAGGTGCATCTAATAAAATGGATGATTGCTGCAAATGACCTGGCTCTGGGTTTGGACATGTGGGTATTATTCTCTCCAACTGCTGCCGCCAAATTGTCTGATAAACCCCCAATTTTATTTCTTTACATGTATTATAGTGTTATAAAGCCTGGTCCAGCTTATAGCTTAAGCTCCTTTTAGACCTGATATAAACAGCCAGAGTTTGCATTGCCTCACTCACTCATGTACATGACAATATGAATGTGGAAGTACTGACATTTAGTTTATTGCTAAATGAATGAACTCATCCACTGCTGTTTTCTCGTCAGATGTTATTTGAACATATTGTACCTGTTCGGCGTCGAGCAGTTGTTTATCTTTGTTGCGTATAATTGTTTAAAGGAGCTGTGAGAGAATTGCAGTATTTTATCTGCTGTACTGTGTTGAGCAGACTGCCATTAAATTAATAATTATAATTATTAAATAACTGTATTTTGCATGTTATGTAATATAGATGATAAACTAATCATCTAAAATATTATCATAATAACAAAATATTTTTCTCCAGTGTATTTTAGTGCTTGATTAACTGATTATTAATTGATTACTAAATGAATCGTTTTTTTTCCATTATACTATTAGTTTCCAGATTTTTCAGTTCCTTAAATGTGAATATTTTCTGGTTTCTTTGCTCTATATAACAAAGAAATCATTATCATTTACAGTGTATTGTAACTCTCCTTCAACAAGTGCAAACATCTCAAAAGAATACTTTTCCTGAGTTCAGAGAAACAACCTGTGTGGAGCTTTATATCCCCATATATCACCTACCTCATGATATAGGAGACACATTTCTGGATATTCTTTAGAAGCCACGTCACCCAGCCTTACAGAAATATCCTTTTTCTACTGTGATATATATTTGTCTTGATAAGTAATGATATAAGCCCTACTCTGACGTTAAATAAACATTTTACAGAGAAAACACTTTCTCTGTAGCCTGAGTCTCTAACATGAGTCACTGTAAATAATAAGCACCTCAATCAGTATAATTTAGTACTTTACTCTAATCACAGTCTATGGCTTTAGTTCTAGATGCATAAAACATTTATCTTAACTGTGCATAATGCTGCTCACAGTCCTTAAGAACATATGCATTACACTGCTTTAGCAGAGTGGAACTCTTGCAGTTAGTGACGGGTCCATACACTCGCGTTGAATAGTGTTGAATGGGGTTTGGCAGCAAGCTGTGCAGTGATTAGTGTTGTTTTTGTTTACACCTCGGTAAGAGTTTCTACTTCGCTTTAGTTCCAACCTATATTCTCCTCTGGGTCATGGTAAGTGTTTGAATAGGTATAGAGAACGTGGACTGAGTTTGGGCTTTGACAATAGTCAATCAGTGTAAAGCTGTCTTTCAGGGTTTCATGCTGCTTGATTGTGCTCCATTTATGGATGGAAATGTGTGTGTGTGTGTGTTGTAGGTACTGTATTACTCACGTTGTGGGGACCTAGATCTGTTCACACAGTCACATTATGGAGACTTGTCCTCTTTATGGCGACAAAAAGCAAGTATCAATAACATTTTAAGGTGAAGACATGGTGTAAGGTTAGAGTGAGTCTCCAGGAAATGAATGTAAGTCAATGGGATGTCCTCTGAAGTCATGGGAACCAGATATTCAGGACCATTTCTGGCATAAACATTGACCACGCCAGGACCAGTCGTCCTCGTGGACACCAATACCTAGTCCTACTGAGGCAGAACCTCAATATCTGAGGGGTTAAGATTTGAATATTGGTTAGGGTTAAAGCTGACTTCCAAATGAATGAAAGTCACAGAGATTCCTTAAACGGATAGATGCACAAACCTACATGTTCCAGATGTGCAGACTCTCGCCCGGCACTTTTCTACTCCTCTCTACTCCGTGTGACCTCTTGTGGGAGTGTGGGCAAGCTATCGATCACAGAGTCTCTCCGAGAGTTTTGCTCTCCATGACAACCACTCTGGTACAACAGCAGTACATCACCTCAAGCCTCAGCTTTCCCCAGGCACCCGAGACCATCAGCTCAGATCTCAGCCCTTAACCAGCCAGACTGCCCCTTCAGTTTGATAAGTGTGGTCTTATGTGTGTGTGTGTGTGTGTAGGCTTTAGCAATAAGGGTGGCGTGTTAACGTGTGTGCAGAAGTCAAGGAAGTGTGTGCAGAGAGGTCGTTGCTATCAAAATAATGTGGAGTGTTAATTGGCAGAAATTGATTAAACATTTGTAAATATGTTTGTAAAAGTGTATGATCACCTTAAAATAAAAGCCCTCCTTTTACAGGGTTGTCATCTTGAGTCAGCCAGAGCTTGTGCTTTGTGTCACAAAGCAGAAAAATGGCTCCACCCACATGAACCTGATAACCTGATACAGTAGAGCAGGGCTGTCTCTCTTACTTCTTTTTGTTCTGGGGCCACATGCAGCACAATTTGATCTCAAGTGGGCCGGACCAGTAAAATAATAGCATCAACACCTGAACAACAAGAACTTTTTCTTTGTTTTACATTTAATGAAGTAGCATTTTTATAAAATGTGACATTTCTTGAGAAAAACATGTGCAATTTCAACAATATTATGCCTAAATGTACCATTTGCACATCACACTGGATCTGTAAAGGCACAAACATTTGGTCACAGGTATCTGGAAGGGAAAAATATAGTATAGTATTTTACATTACAATCAGATTCTAAAAGTAATGTGAAATTTGATTTTATGTAGAGGATCAAAGAGTGGAGTTGTGCAAGTGTTTGCATCCATTCTGGTCTGCAAAGGCCACCGTAGTTTACTGAGGGAGACTGCAAACCTCACAAATACTTGGACTGTTAAATGTAGTATAAATGTGTATAACAATTCTGAAACAGTGACACAAATCATATTTCTTCTTGACACTGTGATACCTCAATCTGCTGAACTCTCATTTACCAATGTACCAAAACTAATATGTCTTCATCACCATTTTCTTCACACTTAATGCCATAAAAGTTGCTGATAACAAAATCATGAAGTGATCAGTTCTATTTAAAGGCAATGTGAATATTGTCATGTGATTATTTTGAAGCCATCACACCTGCAGCCGTGTTTTGAGAGTCTCCTTATAAAGGATAGAAAAACATAACAAAACTGAGGTGTGAACAGAAGAGTGGAAAAGGAGGATTTGTTACACCTCTACTCCACTTTAGTGTGATTTTACACCACATTTATTCCCCAGTTTTTGTCATTATCAGGTTTTATTTTCAGGTATCTGATACCATTTCAGCTGTGTGTGTGTGTGTGTATGGATCAAAAGTTGCACGCAGGCATCTGTCCCTAAAGTGTGATTGCAAAGTAGTTTGCACTTAAGACAGTTAAACTTTGTAATGAGAACGATATAGAGAATCAATGTGGTAAGACGGTGCTCCCCTTAACTCATGTCCCTGTGGGAGAGCAGACATGTCAGATCTAATTATGCCTTCCCAAACCAAACAGAACGGATCCTGTTGCTTTCTACATCTATCTGCTGCTCACTCAAACCTCACTCCTACACGGACAGGTAACACTGAAAGCTTCATTTTACGTCACTGAAAAGATATTAGCTAATAACACAGAACCATGAACATAAACCATTTTCCCCCCCACATGCACCTGCTCTGACAAGGTTCCAAGCGAGCCGATACAATACGTGACGTCGTCAGACTGCCAGGCCACTGACTAGTCAGAGTGTGTCGTCACTGGAAGAGTCATGAGTGTGACGTCCGACACAGGAATCAAACCAAACAATGCAGCACTGTAGATCAGTTAGTTAAAGAGACTTAAAAATCCGGAAAACTTGAGTTAATCCCCAACATTTAGCAAGCAAATGTCTAAAATCTCAATATTTAACAGGAGTCTGGTGTCTTTAGGGACAGCATGCTGAAAGCTGCGAACACGTGCAGCATCACAAACCCTGCTGCAGTATTTCAGTCCAGGAGCCTGGGCTCCAGTCATGGACTGAACAAATCTTTTTAATGAATTGATTCTAATGATTCACTTTACACCGAAAACAACTGCATTTCAAGTCACTACTGAGTTTGTGTCTCGAATTTAAAACTAAGTCACAGCAGTTTCATGCAGCTGTGCTTCGATGACTCCGCCCACATTGAGGAGGTAGAGTCGAGCCGTGCCGAGCTGAGGTGAGGTGTGCTGGGACTGTGTAGTGGAAAAGCATCATTATTCTATTCTATTTGGAATAGTACCAAAGTATAACCAGCCCCAAATGTCCCATTCTTTAGCACCCTTCCCCTGTGAAGTACCAGAGTAAAAAGGTGGAGCTGGTCGAGCATGACAGTCAGCTGGTTGAGCGACAGAAAAATGTCAACGTAGAAAGGAATTATGTGCTTCTTTTTTTCAAAGACAGCTTCTACTTCAAAATAAGAAATGCACACTCTGGCTGGTTTTGTCCAGTCAAGCCACTGTAGAAACAAGGAGACACAAAATGTCGGCCACTGTAAAGCCAGGCGCTTGCTGTACAACTTTTACTCTTGTACATACATGCCTTCCTATGTTTAACACACCTCGAAGTGCATTGACTCGTAAGGCCCCTGTCTCCATGTTTTACAGCCATTTTGTTTCTACAAACAAGGCGACCATGTGACAAACTTACAACCTGACGTCAGACTTTGTCCTTTCAGCGTAGAAATAATTGTTAATGTTTAAGTGTAACTAAACCCCTACACTTTTTTCAGGTGTAAAACAGTGTATATGGGTAATGTAGTAATTTGCTGATCCAGGTGCACATCTAGTATTGAAATGATACTATGTCTATGTCTCTACTGCCTCTCTGGTCAAACAGCGTTCACATGCTGCCATTGGCTTTCTTAGTCCATGCTTCTTTCACTGGTACAAGCTTTTGTCACCTTTCTAACACAGCCGCAACTCAGTGTCAGATTTCACTTCCAGACCATGTCCACTGCACTGCTCCCCTCTCTCCCTCAGCTTTCAGCCCACTTCTTGACTTAATTCCCTTGCAATACTTTTTGTGTTCCCACGCAATAATTTTTCTCTCCCATGCATGGCTCTTGCCCGGCTGCCTCAGGCAGCCCTGCCCACCCGTGCATGGCATTTGCTCTCTGTGACAACTCATCAGAACTCCACTGCCCCGTGCCCCAGGCAAGCACTTATCCTATGCCATGCACTGCCGAACAGGGCTTCTTGAGGCATGGGGAGAGCCAGGCAGCACCGGGGAGTGAACACAAAAGTTTTTCCAGCTATACATATTTGTAGCTGCATTTAATGGAGCCATAAAATTGTTGCAGGAAGCAAGTACCATGCATGTGAGGGCAGGGGTGACGGAACGCAAAAAGTATTGTGAGGGAACATTGTAAGGGAACATTGTGAGGAACATTGTGAGGAACATTGTGAGCATTGTGAGGAACATTGGGAACCTTGTGAGGAACATTGTGAGGGGGAACATTGTGAGGAACATTGTGAGGGAACATTGTGAGGAACATTGTGAGGGAACATTGTGAGGAGGTAAGGAACATTGAGGAACATTGTGAGGGAACATTGTGTGAGGAACATTGTTGTGAGGAACATGGTGAGGAACATTGTGAGCAACATGGTGAGGGAACATTGTGAGGAACATTGTGAGGAACATTGTGAGCAACATGGTGAGGAACATGGTGAGGAAGAAAGCCAATGGCAACATGTGAATGCTGTTTTGACTAGAGAGGCAGTAGAGTCATAGACATAGTATAATTTCAATACTAGATGTGCACCTGGATCAGCAAATTACTATATTACACACATACACTGGTTTACACCTGAAAAAAGTGGTTTAGGGATTTAGTTACACTTAAACATTAAAGGCGACATAGAATGCTTGTATCACACATATATGTTAGTTATGGTCTACTTACATATATTAACTTGTTTTCATGATTAAAAACCTCCTAATCGCTGCAAACCAGCCGATCAATATATCTCCTCACTGACGCTCTCGTCAGTCGTGCTGTTTCAGACCAAAACCACACCCCCAGAACGTGGACTGTGTTGTGATTGGCCAGCCAACGAGAGCTTTCCCACTGTCCTGTGATTGGCTAGGTACCTGGAAGTGACGTAATAGATAGGCCAGCTCTCAGATACACAGCTCCCCCTCTGGCACGGTGGATGCTCTGCATCTCAGCAGCTACAACGAGAGTAGTTCTTCTTCTTCTGTGGTTGAATGTACGCAACCGGATGTGCCTGGACTAGTGCCCGCACCAGGAGGCGCAACGGTGGGGAGAGTAGTGGTGAGGATTTCTGATGACGACATCAAATTAAGGAAGTGCCGATCCACTTCGCAGAGCCCAGGAAAACAATAAAATACTCTTTTCTCAGCAGTGGCTGAACTGTTGTTCTGAAACTTTAGGGTTTCATAAACGAGGTAATGACGCAGATACACACACACACAAACGCAGCGTTAATTGGAGCTTCCGGTCTATGTCGCCTTTAAGAATTATTTCTAGTTTGTCACATGGTCGCCTTGTTTGTAGAAACAAAATGGCTGTAAAACATGGAGACAGGGGCCTTACATGTCAATGCAGTTTGTGGAACATTGTAAAGAACATTGTGAGGAACATGGTGAGGAACATGGTGAGGAACATGGTGAACATTGTGTGGAGTGAACATTGTGGAACATTGTGTTGTACATTGTGTGGAACATTGTGAGGAACATTGTGAGGAACATTGTGTGGAACATTGTGAGGAACATTGTTAGGGAAATGCAAAATATTGGGATGGAACAAAAAAAGTCTTTCAAAAGGTCTAAAAATATCTCCCACCACGACTCTAACCAGGATCTGTATGTTTAGTTACCCTTTAAGAAGACAAAGAATCTGAATCTGAATTCGATCATGTCATGATACATTTGGGGAATAATATAAACCCAGATACACTGCAGTGCAAGGTAAGTTAAGCTATAATTGTTTCAGTTAAACATCATGCCTACAGTACATGTGGGGGATGGGGAAAAAAAAGAAAAAAGCTAATGTTATTAAATTAGCATGGAGAGCAGAGCTGTACGGCCGGCGAGTCTCTGCTGAACCCTGTTGCTGTTTAGAATAATATCCTTCTCATCTTCCTCTGAGATTTTAGTTTGTATGCTGGTTTGTTCAGCCTCAGGCGAGATGTGGAGTGTGATCTGGACCTGCTGAGGGTGTTGAGGGCAGGATTAACCTCCTGGGGGAAAGTTGTATCATTATAAGGCCTGCAACAGTATGTTCCTCTTCTCTGCTGTTAGTTCACCCATAAGAATGTCATTAAATATGCAACAATGTTTATTGTTGAAGCCTAACTCAGGTCAGGTTCATTTTGCCTACTAGGCTGGAATGATTCCACACGTTGTTAAAACAATCTTTAATCTCAGAACACAGCCTGTTGAAATCATCCGAGTTATTCACAGATTCACTTACCGACCACTTCTTTTTGTGAATCTAATAAAGTGTCCAGTGGGGTCTTCTGTTGCTGTAGCACATCTGCTTCAAGGCTTTCCACATTACGTGGTCAAAGATGGTCATCTGTTGTGTATTTCACATGAGGGACACAAGTCTCCAACTGTTAATACTGCCGTATACATTAAACATAAGAAATATGTCTATCAAAATGTGTCTAAAATTCAAAATGAGGCCCAAACGGATTGAATTTTGAAATGTGTGGTCAGATTTTGAGAGAGCAATCATTCTGGGGGAAAACATTTTAAAGATCAAGAATCTTCAGTTTGAGCATTTTAAATGCGGAGCAGAAAAGTCCCACAGTGGGTGTGGAATGGAGCCGCTGTTTATCTGGCTGCTTAGACACAGTGTGTGTCTTCACACCAGCAGTTAGCAACAGTGATGGAGTTCATGTCAGATCTATTTTTAGTTCACAGTCATAATTGAAATGAACTGCTGGCTTTTTACATAAGTGAGAGAGAAGAAGCTGGATGTGGTTGTTCTGGTATTAACGTCTTTAAGTAGAATAACCGGAGCTGTTATGGCAGAGGCCTCCATGCTGCTTCATAACGGTGTGAATTAATAATCATTTGTAGCCAAAGTTGAATGATGCACGCGACGTAACGTAGCGCCTCTGCCCACATTTCCTCTCCACTTCCTGGTTGTGTTTACTGTCAATCAAAGACACGACACTACATGCTGCTAATGATCCTCCATTTGCATTTGAAGTGCACATTATTATGCGATGATGTGAACACACTCAAATCAGCCAGTGTTGAAACAATGAGCCACTGTTGTTCACTTGCGTAGTGCTGCTGTGTTCGGTAAATCAACAGCTGTGTAAACAAAATCTGCTTTTTGTGTTGCTAAGCAACAGCAGTAAAAGATTGTGTTGTCTTGCCACCATGCGCACATATCCCACTGCAAAACTGTCTGCTCCTGTCAGCTCCCTATGCTCACTGTCTCACACAGAAACATTCACTGGCCAAATGCTTGCACAGTTCCACCGTGGAGTTTATATTTGCAGATGCATTTGTCTCTTGTCTGTCTTTCTGTCTTTCAAAAAAAAAAAGACCAGTGATGGGCCAGTGATGGACAGAGTTTACCCCGCCTTCCACCCTATGCTGGGATTGGCTCCAGGATCCCCTTGGACCCTCATGTGGAGGATATAGCGACAATGAATGAATGAATGTCTAGGGGTGTACTGCAGGTCATAGTTATTTATTTATTTGAAACCAGTGACCCTGTGGGAAACTGACTGGCCTTGGTTGAGGTTTGCAACCTCCGAGTTGCTTCCTCTAGTTTGTATTTTGAAGACTCAGATTTCCAGATTTGTATCCGAGTAGAACTGAAACAATTACTCGATTAATCCATTATAATTCCATTGCTAAATAAATCAGCAACTCTTTTGATAATCAGTGAATCGGATTGAGTGTTTTTAAGGCATTAAAGCCAAGTCTTGCTCCATACGACATTTTCATGTCATGTAATGGAAATCATCATGTTTGCGAAACACTGATGGACATTTTATGGACCAAATGATTATAATCGACACATTGGTCGATTATGAAAATAATAATCAATTTACATCCCTGTATCCTTAGGCTGCAGCTCATCTTCATTTTCATAATCGATATTTTTAGTTTTTTTGGTCCATAAAATCTCACAAAATGTTGAAATGATGATGCACTCAAATGTAATTGTGTGTCCTCAAAAACCCTAATGATTCAGTTTGAACAATTTCAGAAAATATGCACATTTAAGAAGATGAAAAATAAAAGAACTCAAACCAATTCATCCATTACAGAAAGAGTTCATTTAAACCATACCAAACACTTACTCTGCAGGAACAACAAAGACTTATTTTACATTTGCCTATGACTCATGAGCCACTTTATTAGGTACAGCTGATAAATCGACAGTATTGTC
The DNA here is from genome assembly GCF_019176455.1 of Solea senegalensis. Classification (NCBI taxonomy): domain Eukaryota; kingdom Metazoa; phylum Chordata; class Actinopteri; order Pleuronectiformes; family Soleidae; genus Solea; species Solea senegalensis. Next base: position 20,308,662 of record NC_058030.1, read on the forward strand.
TGTTGCTGCTTTAGTCCGTCACCTTCATGGCTGAGCGTGTTAAGTATTCACTGATGGTTTTCTGCATATATTGGTTGTAACGAGTGGTTATTTGAGTTACTGTTGCCGTTCTATCATCTCAGCACAGTCTCCTCTGACCTCTGGCAGCAACAAGGCATTTTCCCCTATAGAACTGCAGCTTTTCTGGCTTATTTTCAGACCGTTCTCTGTAGACCCTAGAGATGGTCACGTGTGACCTTAGATCCTTGATTTCTTCCTCACTCAGCTGCTCCACTTTGAGCTTTAGCATTTCATCTCGACCGAGTTGCTTCCACGTGATTGGCTGATTGCGTATTTGCGATAACAAGCACTTAGACGTGCATATTTACTAAAGTGAGTGTAAATATTCTGTAGACACGTTTCAAAGAGACCCACTGGGCCTTCATGATGTGTTGATTAATAAGGTGAAGGCTGCGCTGGGAGGGAGCAAAAACTGTGGTTTGACAGCTTAAACGGCCCCACCTCGCTGAAATGTTTTTTGAAGGGCAGGAGACTGTGTGACCTGCGTTGACTTATGGTATGTGTTTATGTAACGCTTCACTGAGCAGAAGCTGCAATGATTGCTGTTTTCCCTGTGACAGATTGTGGCTGTCATCTTTTCTCCACTTGGTGTGTTACCATCTTTTGAAAATCTATAAAATCTGTCTCCCCCGGAATTTTCCCCTGCTTTGCTGCAGTCACTCACAGAACAAGCTGACTGTGATGTTTGCCGAGCTCAGTTTAATTCCTAAGCTTTTCTTTTTTTTAGTCGCTCAATTGAAACATGACACTCATAAAGTTTCTGTGAATATGCTTTGAATGTATTTAAAGAAACTGAGCGACTGTAGTTCTGTAGTGGTACAGTGAGTCGTCTTTTAACTCGAAGGTTGTGGGTGGGTATAGATGGGTGTGATAGAGAAAGTGCAGCACATAGACGTGCTGTATGAATGGGTGAATGGTCAAAACTGAAAAGCACAATATAAATACAGACATCAGTTGGTGTCAGTTTGGACCAAACCTTGCTCAGGACAGCACTTGAGGCATCTTCACTGGGGTTTTGGATTTTTCAGAGGGCTGTGGTGCCGGAAGTGACGTACTGAGGGCCGGCTGCCAATGAAAAGCCGGCGCCGGCAACTATTCCCCAAGCTAGAAATCCCCAAGAGCTCAGAAAAGTGGAAGAAGAGACGGTTTCTAAGGAGATCACGTACAAGAAACAACTCAATTTCAGGGAAACGTGCACCCCGGGGGTTTAGGGTTAGGTATGGAGAAGAAGTGAGGTTAGGGTTAGGGCCAATATGACCTGGTAAGGCCCTTTAACAAGTAAAAAAATGTCACGGTAAAGGCTATATTTCGTAGGCGTCAGCTAAGTCCTCGGTTACTACGGCCCTCAGTACGTCACAGCCCTCTGAAAAGTCCTCAGCCCTTCACTGGCATCTGCAGCTGTGAGCTCATCAGTACGCGTGTGTACGTTCAGTGTGACATGTGTTGCTGTGCTTCAGTGTTTCTCTCTCTCACACACAAGGTCAGACGGAGAACATCTGGTGATCGACACACAAGAGTCACTCCGTACAAATGCTTTCACACACTTTGACTGTGACTATCTATTTACACGCTCTCTCTTCACACACACACATATGCAAACATACATCCCAGTAACCCTCATGTGGAGGATAAAGTGGCAGACAATGAATGAATGAATGAATGAATGAACATCCCTGAGACACTTTAGTGCAATAACAGCAGCAGCAGATAGGGGCTGCTGCAGGACCGCACAAGCCGGCCGGCCAATCCAGGGGCAGGTTGTTTGTAGCCCGGCTCCCCACTGGCACATCATCTCCTCCTCCTCTCTTTTCTCCTGACGGTCGTCGTCTCTCTCCATCGCTTCACGTCTCTCACCATTTCCCTTCCCTCTCATCCTCATACTCTTTTTCCCGGGGATTTAAATTGGCCACAGTGGCCGTGCGCCGTGTGTGTGTCGGAGCGGCTGTTGAGAGGCAGGAGGCAGAGGGGAGACAGCGAGGTTTTCACCAAGGCGGCAGAAGATGTGCAGTGGATGCTTTGCAAGGGTAGAGGACACCTGAGAGGACAGGCTGCCTGTGGATATATGTACCTGTGGAGAAAGGACTGCTTCTATCAACATCTGGGGCAGCTGCTGATCAGGTGCCTGGATTGACTGTCTCTCTCTCTGTCTCTCCTTCTGTCTGTGAACTGTCTGTCATTGTGTCTGTTGATGTGGTCTCTGTGTCACCGCAAAGCTGAGTGAAGGGATGCATGCTTGTCTGAAAACTGCCGCATTCCTAATATTGTTATTTCACATTTACTCTTATCTCCCTTTGTTTTCTGGCCCTCTCCTCTCCTCCCTCTCCCTCTCCCTCCCCTCCCTCCCTCTCCTCTCCCTCTCCTCCTCTCCCTCTCCTCTCCTCTCCTCTCCTCTCCTCCACTTTGCTGGTTGTGAAGCAATTCACAGTGCTTCTAACAGTGCCTCAGCTAAAATGGTGTCAGTTTACATAAGCTGCTTTTCCAAAAGGATGCATTTCGGTACAGAACCTGCAGTCAGTCACCTGTGTCTGCAAACATACGTGTGTGTGTGTGTGTATTGGCACGGTCGTGTGTCATGGGAGCCTGTGTTGAGAATTTGCCGTCTGACAGTGTGACTGCTCGGCGCTGCATTATTCTCCACTGATGGGCAGAGCGATGTCAAGTCAGTTTGGTATGAGGTCACGTCGAGTCTGCACGAGTGAGGAGACATGGCTGTCGTTTGCAAATGCATAACAAATAAACCTCATCCCTTCCTGCAGCCGCTGGATGTGATCGTCTTGCACAGTGAATGTTGTGTGGAGAATAACTTCTCCTCCTCCTCCTCATCCCTCCTGCGCCTGTTTGGCTTGAAATGGAGGGAGGAGGAAGTATTCATGGACATTATCATACACAGTGTGTGTGTGTGTGTGTGTGTGTGTGTGTGTGTGTGTGTGTGCGCAGCGCAGACATGTTGGCCCTCTCTTGTAGTCCTCTGCCTTTTTCTTAAATGACTTCAGTGAGACGGTAGACAACAGCTTGTGCAGCAAATAATCAGCAGTGACACCGAGGCAGAGACAAAGTGCTGTGAGCTTCTGTCCTCTGTAGGCCTTTGTCACCAAACCAGCTGACTCTGCACATCTGTCCCCCGAGGGGATTACACTGGTTTACACTACTACCATGATATGTGTGCATGTGTGTGTGTGTGTGTGTATAACCTTTGTTGTTTGATGGAATTCAGTGCAAGCTTTCAACTTGATTAAGCCATTTTGACTTCATTAAAAGAACAGAACTGCTTCTTCCTCACACAGTTTCTTTCTTTCCTTTGGTTTTTTTTTACTACCGTCAGCTTTTTAAATCATCTTTATCATCTATATTAGTTTCTCTCATTTCTTTGCTGAAGCTTAACAATATTTTCACTGAGAAAATTAGCTCCATCAGTCTGTTAAAGGGAAATCTGCTGCTACTGCTTCTCCATACTCTGCACACAGCTGATACAATACTAAAATAGATTAGAATAGAATTAGAATAGTGAATAGATTCACTGAATACAGGCAAGATGTTGTGCCGTCATCGTCACGTGACCAGGACGTCAGCAAACATGTGCCACACCATTGGAGCATCATGTTTGCTTATAACCCGGCTGTAAAGGACGAGATGGGACTCATGTTGCATCTCAGACATTGACTCATCTGTAATCTGTGTACTTGTATTGTTACACTGAACACAGCTTGTTCTACCAGGGGAGTGAAACCCCTCTGGTTCTTACTGACACATGTATTATAAATGATGGCAGGAGCGTAACAATGTTCAGGATCTTGAAGCACAAGGCCAGAGAAACAACAACAACATGAGCTAACCCTGTAACCCTTGCTCTTCTTGTGTTTAGGGGGCGTGGTTGACAAGGATTTGCGGCACTACCTCAACCTGCGCTTCTCCAAGGGCTCTGTGGACCACGACCATCAGCAGATCATCCGAGATAACCTCTATCTCCGCACCGTTCCCTGTGAGTCCACCTCAACCTCTCTCTCCTCCCTCCCTCTGGCCTCCATCTCTCCTTGATGCATCGCTTTCCTCTCCCCTGCCTCACTGTGGCATCAGCAATTGCCTTTTCTCATTGTCTTTCTTAGATATGGCCCTCCCGTTACTCCCCCCCCTCCCCAGTTCCATTTCCTTTTTTCCCCCCGTATTAGTTTTCCCCTCCTTGCCCTCGGGACATTGCCCCCGTATTTTTTCATCACACGCTCTTTCTCTCTGTCTCTCACCGTCTATCGCTCCTTCGTTTCCCTCAGTCGTCCGGCTGCTGAGCTCTCACTCTGAGGTTTCCACGGCAACCAGGCTCTTGTCTTGAGGCTTGCATTGCTGTGACGCCCTACCCCCTTAAGCACACGCTCAAAATGCACAACACACACACACACACAGATGTACGGTGAAACAGTCACGACATGAGGTGACTGGTTTGATCCGCGGGCAGAGATAATAAGACGTCACTCAGATAGGATTCAATGAGGATGTGTCCTGTGAGAAAGTGTACGTGGTGGATTCACAATGCCGTTATTTCAGTCAGGAGAGACGAGCGAATAAAAGAAATAATTTATTACAGATTGAATAGAATAGTGTTTGAAGAGTCTTTGGCTCTTGGACGTAATGGGGCTGAATTTCAAAGTGGAGGGCCTTTGTTTCCGAGCCGCGACGACAAGGAAACACTCAGACACTGATGCTGATGGTGGATGGTGACCTGGTGAGATGGATGAAGGAGGAAGAATGATGGATAGCATGAGACGGCAAATACTTGGTGGTGATGGGGAGGGGGAGCGCGTGTGTGACAGCAGAGCCAGAGAACTGAGGTAGAAGGAGACCATTCCTTATGGGCAGTATTCAGGTTCATGTACTGAAAATTGGTATTTATTTTTTTTAATGATATGAATGGAACTTAACCCTTTAACAGCGAGCGCGTCGCAGGCGACACGGTTGGTGCTAATGGCAAAATTCCAGCGGTTTCTGAAAGCTGAGAATTTGCAGGTCAATGTGTGGTTACTGCAGTGGTTTGACTTGGCGAATCAGCGTCTTTGTCACCAGAGAGGAGAAATTTAGAAAAAGGCCTGGACATAGTTTCCATTTTTTTGCCCTGTTTTTGGACATTGAGACAGACTCAAACCAATGGTATTTTAAATATGTTTTATACTGTTCGAATTTAACACACAAAATCTGGTGTTTTATTTTAAATTGTTAAAAACTGTTTTAACATGCAGTAAATTGTGAATAACTGCCAGATATTGATAGTTATTTTGGAAAAAAATGGGCAAAAACACTTAACTCACGAGACATTTTCTGGTCCTTTTTATGGTTAAAATAAGCAAAAAGGTCCAGTCTTAAGTGGTGAAGGGTTAATGTGGTGCAGCTAAACACTGATTGAGGGGGGGACACTTTTCTCTGCTGCACTACACAAAAGCTGCTTGGCAAATGCTTAGATAAGTAACTGTGGTAATAACAGCAGGTGACGAGTGGCCGGACGTTAAAGGTTCTGAAACTGTAATGGTTCACCTGGATGACGCAGATGAATTTGGACCAAAAAGAGGAGCGGAGTCTGTTTTTCGGCTTTAAAAAGTCTGACGTGGACCAAACAACGATTTACTGCAAATGTCGTTTGCCATGTCACCTCTTTCGCAGGACACACACACACACACACACACACACACACACACACACAGTGAACTGCTTCTCTCTCGCCGACCACTCAAAAACAAATACCGTTGCATACTGTGACACTGTTAAAATGTAGAAAATAATGTTGTAAATATACATTTTTGGTCATACCACACAACATTAAAGACAATATTTAAAAAGAAGACAACAAGGTGATCGTCTAACGACTTAGTCACCATGATGCAGCAGTAGTGCGACAGAAAAGACTGATGGACAACAGTGGGACAAAACAACAGGAAATGACAATGATGGAGGCCAGGAATTAAGAGTGTGAATACATGAGAGGAGATGGAAACAGGAAGTATTTGATAATTCAACTATGATCAAAGCATGCAGCAAAAAGTCTTCCTCACTGAACTTACACTGTAGCTTCCCAACAATAATAATAATAATAATAATAATAATAATAATAGTAATGTTTTAAAGAAGCACCAAACATAGAATTAAAAGAAACAATAAGGATAAAACAACAATAAAAATTATGTAAAAACTTAAATTGAAAACTAGAGAAAGCACTCAGCACAAACTGGATTTGTGCCATAACCTACATCCCCAGAAAATGTCACCTAATTCTGTCCTTTAGTTTTTATGTTATGCTGCTCACTATCAGGCAAACATACAGACCTTCCTGTATGGAGTGCATGATAAAGCAATCAATTAAAAACCAAGTCTAAAATAGTGAATATTTAACAGTGGCATCAAAGAAGACGAGGCTTTTACTTTCCTGATCTCTGCTGCAGGTCATTCACAGTGAAGGATGTCAGGCTGTAATCTGTAATCTGTAATCTGTACTATGGTGTCATGAATGTTTGTGAGAATAAGATCTGTTCCCAACAGATTGGGAAAACAGGATTAATGTGATGACTCAATAAGGATATGATAAGCTTTTGATGATGCTTTACATCCAGAGTTTGGATTTTTTTGTGTCAATGTCAATAATGGTTTGGAAATAAACCATGTGACAGTACATCGTATACAGTTAGACTCTGTTACTCTGTCATTTGGTTGAAATCCAGTTGTTGAAGCATGAACGTTACATAGGAAATTCAAATTTTTTCTTTCTCATTTCTGATTGTGATGCTTTTACACTAAGTGTATTTAGAAGACTTAGAAGACATTTGTGCTTTTCTGATTTTGGAAGATAAGATATCTGACTTTTATTATTATTCTATTTAGATATTTGAAGACAGTTGACCGACAGGAGATGTGTTGGGACTATACACTGTATGTACTACTACTACTACTCACCCAGTCCCTGTAGATCATGTGTGTACACGCCTGTGCTTTTTACTGTGTTATCAGAGTGTACCTGTTGTCAGTGACTCGATTAACATTGAGGGGATGTTGTCTCCAGCAGCTCCGCCTGCTGTCAATACAGCGAGCAGCTCGTGAATCAGCTTCTCTGGAGACTGAAGCCACTCTGACGCTCCGCTCCGCAGACCACAGATGCCGCTCCATTCGCGCGGCGCGTGGATCAGTGCATTTTTCTGCTCGTCTGACGTGTTCGAGTATTCTGTTAATGGCCTCACCTGTCGTACTGTCTGGGTCTTTTGTGAGCAAAGGTGTTTGGAATGAGTCATCTGGCAGATTTGTGCGCAGAACCGCGAGAAAACAAAAGTGACTTAACGACGTCAATGATTTTTCTGTGTTGGCTGAGATCTTCTCCTACACTCGATGTCCTCTAGCTGCTGACACAGAAGGGATTGTTTAATTCTCTCCCACAGCTGCACAGCTCCTGAGTCTCCCTCTCTCTTCTCGACTCCTTCATGTTTCCTCTGCCTGTTCTTCCTACTCCGCCTCTTTGATTTCCTTTGGTCACTCTATCATATTTTCTCTGCCTCCGAGTTTTAACTCCATCTGGTCCGCCCTCCGTCTCCTTCCCTCTGCTCTGCGTCCCCGTCTTCCTACCTGTCTCAGCTTGTTGGCTGTGTAATAGTGCAGCGAGGGCCGACTGATAGAGTGACAGCTGGGGCGATGGGGACTGGCTGGGGTTCAACACTGCGGGTCCTCACCCATTTCAGCCATGTGACACAGCTGATTATTGCTTCCTGCTGTATGTTTCTTCTAAAACTTTATTTCCTTTCATTCAAAAGTTTGTTTGACACGCTTCTGCTTTTCGCTTGCAAGTGAATTCTGCTCTTGGAGTTGAAATCAGTTTGGGGGCGGAAACCAAAGGGAGGGCACCAACCCTTTTATGATGGGTCACTTTCAGTGTGATCAAGGAACTTCTTGTATTTGATTGACAGCTGTCACTACAAGGTGTCTGGAGCAGAGAGGAATCGGGTAAATGAATGTTATTGTTCTGACTCTGGGCGAGAACTCATATTGAAGCATATATTTGATGTTAGTCGTATTAAGTAACATTGCATATTGCTACTGTAATGAGTAGTGAGGTATCTGACTTAGATGAACACATGAACACAAGATAATTGTTGCCTTGAATGTGTTAAAGATGTGCACTCCATTGCATTGAGAAGCGAACAGGAAACTGAGGGTTGATTTCAGGGTCACACGCTTTATTACTAAGGACAGTTTTACAATAGAAGCCGGTATGTACATGGCACCGATATCACTGTTGTTGTGCATCCAATGTTGACGTTCATGTGTTGTAGAGGATGAGGATGTTAGATAACCTTTAAAAAGTGTGGTCCTGCTCATGGAGGGCAAATGAAGTTCTCTTTCTTCACCATCATCTCACCACCTACATATCATGTCATTGCGATTTAAACGACAGGAACTATAATGAGTAGGAACCGACGCTAAGGAATGTATTGTATTGAGGAAGACGGGACTAAATAACATTAGACCGCCTGTTGCCCGTATATGATTTATCTAATATTAACGTATTGCGTAATCTCGGCGCACGTGCAGTAATGTTATTTGCCCGTGAGCATGTTTTACTGCTCTCGTGACTCTCGACACGAGATCCAAACGCCGTTAATACTGAGAAACACAGAGAGCGTCGTGTGGAGCTGAACGGCTCAATCTGCTTTGTCACTGACATTTCCTACACAATGTCACGCGTTGGGTCATCTGTCCAGCACACGTTCTCAGACACATATAAGAGTGATGCGTGGCTTCGGTGAGAGTGCAGTTGCTGCTCATGCCCGGTGCCGCAGGCTGCTCGCTGTGGTGGTGGAGCATTGGGAAACGAATGCTTGGTCAGAAGCGAGTCTGTCAGTTTGACGCCGCTCTGTATCACAACATGCCGTCACATGGCAGAGACGTGGGAGGAGGCGTGCCAGCGCGTCTGTGTGTGTTCATGCAGCAGCGAGAAGGCGCGCACATGCTGACATCAACTCCTGCATCCTGTTACATCATTCAGTTCAAGGACTGTCTGTTCTCTACCCCCCAAAATATAATGTCTGACATTCAAACCTTTTTTTTTGTTGCATTGTTGCCTTCGGGTGCTCTGCTGTGTCTCTGTATGAGTTTGCTCTCCGTCTGTTTACAGATTTTTGCAGGTTTGTGTTCCACATGTTTGCACACAGGCCAATCACCAGCACACACACACACACACACACACACACACACAGTAGAGAAAAGTAGGAGCTCAGAGCCCAGTGAGTGTCATTGTTAAAAGTTTTATTAATTTGTCAAGCCTTTAGAATTTGAGATTTGAAGCATGCTCTTGTTAATTTACAGGGTTCACTTGACCACTTCAGAAAATGAGTTTTAGTGTCGAGAAATGAAGGAGCCAATACCATGACTATGAGTATCCACTGATACCGATGAAAGAGTCATTTTATAACACACAAAATAACAAATAATCTGCTCCCATACAGTTTTACTGTCTGTGCTTAGTAAAGCATTTAAGTGAAATTCAGGCTTTTTGCTTTTTGTATAATGTTGGATTTTACGTCATCCAGTCCCTTCATTTTGACCAGTGTAAGGAGAAGGAGAAAATCTGGAAAGCAATGTAGTAAGGTGCAGGACGGTGGATGTGTAGTAAACAGAGGGGAGCGGAAATAATGAACATGGCCATGAGAAAAGAGGACGGAAGAAAGAATAAAGACAGGAGAAGGAGTGGTAAAGAGAAGGAGGCCAGCGGGGGGGAGGTGCAGAGGGAAGAAAAGCGTGGATGAGAGCGTATGAAAAAAGAATGGAGGGATGAGCTGAGCAGTAGAGGTATGCGTGCACTGACTGGGGGGTAGAAGAAGATATGAGGGAGCCTCGTAAGTCATTTCCCAAGAGAATCATCTCCTCTCCTCTACTCTACTCAGAGGCATCAGTATAAGCTCTATAAATAGCTCCAACAGTGAGCGGCACGTTTCGCCACTCAGAATCTCAGATAGCCTATAAATAGTGTACATGCAGCTTCTGTCACTTCAAATCTGCGGCTCTGGATGTAAACTGGCCCGCAGCTTCACTGCATCTGACAGGGAATCCTCCTGTGGAGACTAGAGAGGGAGAAGGAGACGGAAGAAGCTGCAGAGGAACGCGGTCAGGAGCGGAGGATGACGGGGCTGACAGATGCCACTGATGATGATAGCTGATAGAGAAAAACACAAATTGAACAGGAAGCGCTCCACAATCTGGAGATGTTTTAGAAAAAAGGAAATTATTTTTTATGATAAGGATATGAAGAGAGCAATTTTTATTTTTTAGGAAAATATTGTGCAACAAGTCCAGGACACAGTGATAGTATCTGTGATACTGAGGCTCTAACAGCTTCCTCTGAAATGTCCTCACATAAATGGTCAAATATTGGATTTGATATTAAGGTCACGATTCGATTCTCAATCGTTTTTCTCTCTTTTAGCACAGAGCGGTGTGCATGTGTCGTCGTGCTACAATGGCTACAACCACAACCTCTGGCTCGCCTGCAGGACACCACACTGGGGGCGTTGTTAAAAATTTCACCTTCGCTTCCGAAGGTCGAGGAGGTAGTAATCACTACCTCCAATCGTTTCATTCTTTGATACCCTCCCCTTGTGGTACCAGAGTAGGGGTAGCTTCACCCACGACAGTCAGCTGATTAGGCGATGTCCTCCTTTGTTGTTGTGTCGCCTTCATTGTCGTTGCACCGGTACCATCAGGCACATCCTGCCGACCACGTAAAGGTACTGTTCTCAGTCGGAATGCAAACCTGATCCAGGGCTTTACCATTCCAAAGCGTACTGTACCATGATGGAAACGCAGCTTATGAGACGGCCTAAAAGGCGGAACCAGTTTTTGATTGACAGCGTTGTAGAAACATACACAACAACAGAGACAGAAACCACCTGTCTCAGTCCCATGTGGATTTTGCAAGTGAAGTCTAGAAACAAGTCGCTGCTGGTTGTGTGTTATTTGTTTCCATTAGTACATATAAAAACAGAATTATAGCATTCCCTTGTTCTAGTTGTTCATTTGTCCATGAATCCACGGTGAGTGAGAGTCTGCAATCTGATTCCTGTGGCAGTGTGTAACGTCAGCGTTTGTCTCTTTGTAGAGAGCTGCTAATCGTGGCAATAATGTTGTGTGGCTGCATCATTTATGTTTACTCACAGGTAAAGTAAACCCAACCGGTGACGACTCGCCCGAGGGCTAATGCTAGAACTAACAGCGGCGTGACCAACAGCAGAAAACACAGCAGCAGTCCACACCACAACTTTCTCTATTAGGACCCACTTTTTAATCATGAAAAACTATTGTGACCAGATCACAATAACTCACGCTAAGAGCAAATTTGTGCATGATTTAGCAACTCATTTACTGCCATATCTGTACCCTTTTAATATCAATTTGAATCAGGAAATAAAGCATTTCCAAGAGAGTTTTGGTAAATGAAAGATTTATGAATGCTATTTAGAACACACACAAGTGAATCGTGACTCATCTGTGGGGGTCTTTTGGAATCACTGTCCTGTGCTATATCTAGAAGGAGTGAGTGGAGCGAAAGCATGATGGCTAAATAGAACGCCAGTTTTTACCCAGAAGACCTAATGGTCAATTTCCGCTACTTGATTTGCCTCGCCACGGCACGGTTTAGGTCGGTTTACCACTACAAAAATAGTAGCTACTCAACGTGGGCGGAGTCATCACTGCACGTCTTTGTTTTACACGCACAAACGAGTGACGAGTGACGTGTAACTGAATCATTAGAATCAGTTAATTAAAAAGATTTGTTCTGTACTTCCTCCATGACCGGAGCACAGAGTCCGTCTGACACAGTCACTGAACTGAAATATAATTTTTATCCAATCCAAATAATATGCAATTTTTTTTCCCGATAATTGATACAATTTCACCACGTCATCAATTTGTCAGTTATTGTTCAGTGGAATTTTTCTTGTGAGTGAGTGAGTAAAATAATCTGTGAGGACATGCAGATGAGTTCAGCAGCTGCCGGTGGAGACTGAATGTCATTTAAATTGAGTTAAATTAGCCTTAAACATTTGCATAGTGAGTGTATTTATCGTTAAGAAACTGAGGGAGAGAATTGATGTAATCCTCTTGTGTTCTGTGACAGGAATTTCCACATGAATATTAAATATTTTCTGGTAAATTACTTATTTTCTACCCCTGGAAGTCATGTGACTTTCCAAGGCCCACAATCATAAAAGCAGTTAGCGCAAAGCAAAGAAGCACAAGTACAATGAATCCAATCAATGTAATTGTTTTAACCGCGCGTGGTTCTTTTTCTTTTGTGCTGTCTCGTTCTTCTGGTCAGCTTCTGACCCTGTAATTACACGTGGGAAAATAAATGTGATGATTTATTCTGTAAAGGAAGCTGCCGCTGGAATGAGCTGCCGACTCTCCCACCTCCATCTGCATTTGATTTTTATTTGATCAGCCCCAAGAAAGACGTGTGCTGCATCCAAGAATTTGTCCTGGAATGAAACAAAGAAGCCGGTTGAGTTTTTGTCGTTGAAACACCTTCTTTGTTTACTCCCCAGCTGAGTTATGAGACTGCTCTCTGAATCATCTGCTCTATGGTTCCTGACGTGAGGAGTTACTTTTGATATGATGTAATACTGAAATAAAAGATTAATAACATTTCTTGTGATCATTTCAGCGGACTATTCCTTGTTTGCGTATATATTTGCTTGTTAACATCATCCCTGCGCTGCATGAATGTACAGTAAATGTACGTTTGTGGCTTGTTGTTTTTTACATCGTTTTTTACATCTGTTGCATCGATTATTCTGTTTGTGTGTCGAGCTGTAATAGACTGAGCTGATGAATGAATAATGAAGTGTAAAAAAAGACCTGTGTGTGTGTTCTTGTGTCTGTTACCTTTCTGGTAGAAACACTGACCTTGTCAGGACCAGCCTGGTCCTAATGATGTACTGGTTAAAAGTTTGAATTATGGTTAGGTTAAGACATTAACTGGTTATGGCTAAGGCTTTGTTTGTGTTGTCCAAATGAATGGAAGTCAATGCAAGTGTCCTGTGTGTGTGTGTGTGTGTGTGAGAGAGAGATAGAAAGAGAGAGAGAGACAGAGAGACATCATCCCCTGGGGACGCTCTTCTTAAAGGGGTGATTTGCCTGCCGGCTCGCTCTTGTTAAAGGGCTGGCTGACATGCTTTGATGTGGTTCTGTGCTCCCTGCAGTTTGATTGGCACAGTGGATTAATGTTGTTCCACAGATGAAAGAAACTGCAAGGGAATGATATGACTTCTATTAAATGAAAATAGCAAATATTAATGAATTGGTTATGTTTGGAAAGTACTTTAAGCTCTGGACATGTGTCATATTTTTTTTCCCCCTCATCTCCTCGCTCTGATCCTCTCACTCGGTGTGTAATCACACAATGAGGCTGATCTGAAGCCTGACTGTCTGTAGTTTTTACCTCTGCACCTCCTCCATCTCCGCAGCTGAGATCACAGTCATGTGCGGTGATGAGCCAGGTGCTCGCTGAGCTGTTGGTGCTGTGTTGGTCAGAGAGCGCTGACACCGAGACTGTTAATGCTGCTCAGTCTTCACCGCTGCACACAGACACACACACAATCATCGTGGTGGTTTTGTGTCCGTCACAGCTGCAGATTAAGAAAGGCACCTTTGGTCACCTGAGGAAACGCCTCATTTCTCAATGTCAAACAGGCGCCGGCTTCACCACTCTGACAGAAGCGGACAGACAAACACTTCATAGGTAGATGGACTCCAGACGATGTAGAGATGCTTTCTGAAAACCATAATTAAGTTTTTGTTGACTGAATGTTGCCTTCTCTTGGAAAAACAGGTCAAATAACCATCACAGAGAAAAAAGAATTAAAAGTTTGTGTTGTGTGACCAACTTTTTTTTTGAATTTGAATACATTTTAGTTTGTTGATGGAAAGCCAAAAACCTTCAGAAAACGTTATTGTTCTGCGAGGGTCCTACGTGACCAAAGGCAGAGGAAAGTGGGTACAATAATTACAGTAATTACGTCATTTGATTATTATGGATTTCTTTAATATTCAAATTATATTCCACTCTGGAAATTGGTTCCAGCCCTAGTCCACTTAAATATTGTACCTTGCTCAGGGGCATCCCAGCCCTTGACCTGCAGGCGATTTGAACTGACAACCCTCCGATGACAAACCCAGTTCGCTCGACCGTGCGCTGCTAATAATCGCATCTAAAAAGCTCAAATTCATGCACCTGCAGTGGTTTTGTTGATAATGACTGAAAAAATGACCAAAACCAATTGTCAAAAAAACAGGATTATTAAAAACGATTGCTTTATTATCACCTGCAGGTTTGCTAAGATAAGAGATCATCCACAGTTTATTCACGTTTCAGTCGTTCATGTGATGTCAATATTCTCCCTTACCTCTCAGCAGAGAGCAGCGAGAACTAGATACAAGCTTTGTCTAAATGTTGTCCATCCATCGGTCCATCTGTCCGTCCATCAGTCAGCTGTACTTGCTCATATCCTCACAGTCTGTGTGTTCACCGTCCCTCCACTCTTACAGCAATCTGTCTTTAACTACTGAGTCTCACATTCATCCCACACACACTGCTTCACGGCTGACTGAGACCAGACTGAGCATCATCATCATCATCTTCATCAGCCCCAAGACCACTTTTACGCTGAAGACGTGACATCCAGTTCACCCCCCGGGTTGTCCCAGCCTGCAGCTGCTGTGTGAGTCAGGTCCTCTGCCCTCTTAAACAGCAGCTGCTGAATTACTCTTAGCTAACCAGGTGTGAGCTCCCGGCGACCCCAGCTGTGACAGTAATTGATTGATAAAGTGCGGCAAAGCGAGAACATCAGAGCTGCAGCTCAGCAGGCGAGGCTGGAGCCCAGACTTTAACACGTGTGCACAACAGCACACGGTCAGATCCCACTTTTTATTTATTTATTTTTGATTTTTTTTTTGCTAAACTAATTTAGATGTTGCGGCTTGTTGCCATGGCGACGCTGTGTTGCCAGGCACTGACGTGTTGTCGTGGTAGCAGACGCTCCTGTCAGACTGTTGCCATGTTGCATCGCTGCATCCATAGCACGGGCTTTGTAGTGTAAATAAGGGTGTGTGTGTGTGTGTGTGTGTGTGTGTGTGTGTGTGTGTGTGTGTGTGTTCAGTCTCATACCTCACCTATAGACCTGCTGTCACGTTTCACGTCTGCCATTTAAGAAGAAGGAAATGGAGAGGGTGGGTTGATCGGCGACAGTGAATGAGATATGAGAGTGTAAAGTGCAAGAAGAAGCTTGAAAGGGAGACAAAAGGAAAAAAAAGGAGGATAATGAAGGGGGGAGGGAGCGGATTAAAAAAGACAGAGAGAGAGAGAGAGTAACGGGACAGAGGAACAATTGGATGGAGCGATGAGAGAAATTGCAAATGACAGGGATGAAAGACAGAGAAGGGAATGTGAAGATACTTTAGATAAGATAGACAGACAGACAGACAGAAGCAGCAATGTATGAGAAACAAACATTGACATTTTTCTCTGTGCTCATGCTGCTATGGTACTCTGCTTGCTGAAAAGGATTCTGGGTAAACAAGTTCAGGTTTCTGAGGACAGTTTCTGTGTATTCTCCTGTGTGTGTGTGTGTGTGTGTGTGTGTGTGTGTTATATCTTGAAATCCAATGTTCCCTTTACTGTATTTTCTATTTCACTCTGGCTGCATAAGTAGAGCAAAGACAACATTTGAAAGCACCATTTTACACATTTTATACAATCTTTAAAGAGAAATAAATATATGGATCAATACTGGAAGAACATGTTGGTTTCAGGAGGTTAGACAAACATCACAACGTCTTGATTGAGATGAAAATGGATGAGTTCTGAAGAAAGGCTCCTTTTCCCTCGCGGCAGCGTTATTAGATTAGAGTATTACATAACACTGAGGGGACAGGTGTGCTCACACATCAGTACCTGCACGTTTGAATCCCTTTTCACACTTTCACCATAATCCCCAGGTGGATTATTGTGAACAGCCTTACACCTTTTTAGAGATAGAGATATTTTTAGTTACTGTTAGATGAGGTCGCACCTCGGTCCGTGTAACGAATTCCTTTCAACTCCCACAGAAACCTGAAGCCGGTGATGGATGATTCTCTGAAGCCACGAGACGAGACATACATGTGCATGTTGTGTATGCACTTTTTATCATCTGAGTCTTTTCCTCAATCCAATTATTATTACAATTCTTCAATGCATTGGAACTGCAAACACTGCAGGAGTCTCAGAACAATTATATCCACTGCTTTATGTAAAGTAAACTGCAAATGTGAAGCACTTTTGATGTCCACCCTCCATTTTCTCATTCCCACACACTCAAACTGAGACAGTAATTGACCACCTTCCCCCACCCTTTATTATGATAATCCGTCCATTGTGGTCTATTTTTAGCTCCGAGTTTCCCCCGCCATGTTTCTACCTCTGGGTGATTTCCTGTCTCATTACACAAACATGTGTCGCAGGCTTCTGTGGACGCACAGCATGTTGTTCCCCTCCCAATAACCTTAAATGTAAGAAATGTATTAGATAAGGGCAGAAAATGACTTATGGCATACGTGTCGCTCCATTTCAGGTTCATGCAGGACTGGGACCTCAAACCTCGAGTCTCTGGGGAGGAGGAGAGGGTCTGCATAGTGCACCTTTAAAGTGTTTCTGCAGGAGGTTGTAGAGCTGGACAATGTGATGAAAAAAAAAATCACATTTGCAATTATTTTGTTAGGTACTGTGATTCATAACTGTAAGAAAGAGGATTAGGTGTAAAATGTAAAACAAAACAAAAAAATCAATTGAAAAACAGTCTGAGATTTTCTCTATTCTAATTCAATAATAATATGTTTTTTTCTCTGATGTCTTTTCAATTTTGCTTCTGTATACTCTTCCGCATAACTGCAGTGACTGATCATTCTTCACTGTTATTTTCTCAAAAAAAGAGTCAACAAATAAATACATATTTTCTCATATGAAGAGGAAGGTTTTTGGTGAATTAGTGAATTACTACACTACAGATTTCATCAAATACTCTTTTATCACTCATTTTATCTCCATCAAATCCTTTTTGATGGAGTCAGTTGATTTAGTTATTGCCCGTGGTCTTATTGTGCAACTCATTGTGCGTTCCAAGTAGGTGGTGTTACATTTTAATTGTGTCTCCACAGAAGAAGGGAAGAGATTGTGACTCTATAAAACCAGCCTATTCGAACAGTGGCTCGTGACCCACACGATAGTTCTTCTGTATCCCAGTAAATTGACTTTGACATGTGCATATGTGACAAATAGTTCCCTTATTTCAATGAGAAACAAATGTTGTTGCTAATATTGTGCACCTGTTTGATGGAATGCACTTTGAAGTGTGCGAAGGGCAGAACGACCAACATATCTGTGATTGCTTGGACCTCCGATTGTGTTCAGGTATGGTTGTTTTTAAATGTGTCACCAGCTCCCTGGCTTGAAAACATCACCCAGCTGAGTTTGTAATTGAAAAGTGTCAGTCGTTGTTGTTTCTCATCTGTTATTTTAACAAGTCAATCAATGTGTTGGTGTCCTCATCAGCAAACACAGTCTTCCTGTCATCTGCAGTTTGCACCATTATTTCCAGTGCAGTGAAATGTTGACGCTCACCATAGTGACGTTTCTAAAAATCCTCCTTTATTCTGTGAATCTGTTTCACGGATTGACGTTTTTTGTTTTTCCCATATACCAACTCATCCACCGTTCATAACCAGAAACATTTTTTTCTTTTCATTCAGCTCAGTTTATGCACAGATTGAAAATGTGCATAAAAACAGGCTAATGCAAAACCACCAACTGTCTCCGTCTTATTGCAGTCTTTCCTGGCGTCCTCTGCTTGCCACTCGGCTGCCACTCCATTATTTAGCAAAAGTCTTTGTCCTCTTGTTGTCAAACAGCCAGCTCAGTTATTTCAGTAAATCTCTAAATGGACTTTCCTTGTTATGTTTCTATGAAACCTCTCTTTCTCTCTCATTAATGTTACAATTTCCTCCAGTGCTCGGCTGTCATGGTTAGAGTCAGAATTAGCTCTAAAGCTTTACCGTGCTATTATAGAGTTAAGTCATTCCAGCCGTAAATCTCTATGGCACTCACACACATACTCACAGCGTCACCTCTCAGAGCTTTGGCTACACTGGCTGATTGTAATGCACAGACCATTTTTGGCTCACGGCTGACTTTATCTTTTATTAGTGAGAGCACGACGCCTAATCAATAATCAACAGGAGGAAGCGTTGCTGCTCTCAGCTGCTTTGAGCACCTGTGCAGCTTTACTTGTCCTCCTTTGTTCAGCTCATTTATTAAAGCCGTTTTTGTAGCTATATCTACAAAAAAAGAATACAAGACTGACATTTCAGCCTTTATCCAGAAGCCTTCATCAATTATAAAAGACATTTTTATCAGTGTTGTACCTGCGAGCTTGCGGGGATAAGACAGACGAAGTTGGCAAGGTAAAAAATAGATGGTGTTAGAGAAAAGCAGTATCAGGGGCAGAAGGAACAGCATATGGCTTTTTATTGGGACAGCTTTCCTTTTAATAAAAAGGTCTAATTAACAATTATTTAGTCGGTGTTGCTACCGGGAAGAAAAGAGGGAGAACAGGTACAGTGGTGTGCTCTGCTCTGCTCTGCTCTGAATAGAAATGTGTGGAAAGGAAAGAAGAAAAGAGGAAGAGTCCGTCTATCTGCCTCTGTCAAGGCCACACAATCGATCAATATTCCCTGCTCAGATCCGAGATACTCTCTCTCTCTCTCTCTCTCTCTCTCTCTCTGTTCGACTGGTGTGTCCAGTGAAGGAAGCTGTGGGAAAAGGCCATCGGCAGGTCATCAGTATTCCAGCAGGCTCTGCCTACTCTGGTGTGGGCAGCAGAATAATTTCACTCTGATCTTACAGATCAATAGCTGTACTCAGTGGAAGGCGACCGGCCCCCGTCTGACTGACTGACTGAGCTTCTGTGCTATTCACAGAAACTCTCCACACACACACACACACACACACACACACACACACACACACACAATGGATGGTCCTCTTCAAAATGCACTTATTTTATGATTTTTGGTTGAACATGCGGTGGAGCTCACGGGAACAATCACAGCGACTCCTCTGAGGGTTTTGCCAGTGTCCTTGATCAGCTGGGTTTATACAGGTTAAAAAACAAATCCAATACCTCCTGTATGTTGAGTTTAAGTGAAACTTTATGTTGTAAAGTGAGCCGATATATAAGCAGTTAAAGTGCAGCCTCATAAAAACCATGGAGTCGAATCAATACGTGTGAAAATGGGCAAAAACAAGGCCCAGTGGCAATATATACTGTATGTATGAGGGCTAGTTATTATTAAATGAATACAATAGTTGTGTTTTTAGTGTTGATTTACTTTATATCACAGAGGGACTTCAGGTGCTGATATTTCTGACACAGGTTCATTTGTTCATTGGGAACAATATTGATTTGAATTTCAAATTTATTTATTTATTTACACTTTTAGATGTCCGGGGCACATTTTAATGAAGAGGAACAGTTCTAGACCTCACCCTCAGACCAATATTTTAAGAATGTCCGCTCAGTAGTTTTTAACAGGGTGTCTTAAAAAGTATTACAAGTTCATTAATCAATTTTGGGAAAATTAAAAGGTATTAAAAAGTCTTAATCGTGATTTCATGAGGTATTAAAAATGTTTCCATAGAGTTTGGCTGCAAAAAGTATGCTTGAATGTGTCCCCCCCCCGTGTTTGTTAAAAACAACAATGCGCTCCTGGCGTGAAATAATATCCGAAATTGCCACGAAATAAGCTCCAAAATCGTCAGACATGGGAAAATGTAAGTTTGCGAACTCCTGGTTGGCGATCCCTGAATTTCAGCAATGGCTGAAGCCTGTTGCTGAGAACAACCGGGAGGTTGTTCTGCTCATTGTAAACAAACACGCCCAAGCCTAGCGAGGGAGTAGCATGTATGTCCACGGTCCTCCACCGAATAATTCTGAATATGTTCTTTCTTTGCCGATTAAGGACCGCGAACAATACCTAAATAAATTAGTACTAGTCGACGGCAATGTTCTGCCTGAACCAGCTTCCATAAAAGATTGGGAAGATGATATTAGCAAGTGTCCAGCTCATCACTCTTACCTTATACTGTAGATAAGAATAGATAAAAAGCCCGTACACGCGTCAGAAAGTGTTTTCTGACCCCAAACTGTGCGCGCGCATTTCTGTGACGTAGCTCTCAAAAGGGTCTATAGATATAGATTTGCAAACTAAAACTGTTTTGTAAGTTAAATATGTGTCGCTGATTACAGCTTGATGTAGCGATAAGGTCTTAACATATTTTGAGAAGGTCTTGAAAAAGTCTTAAAAAGGTATTGAAATGAACTTCAGGATCCTGCTGAAAGTCAGACTAAAGCACTAAAACAGAACCTCCTTGGCAAAGGTGATGATGGGACACAGAGGACGAGTCACATGATTTACACTGTCCTACAGAGCTGTTACCAGCTTGGCACTGAGATTATTGTTGGCACAGTGGGCACTTGTCCACCATTTAAGGACTAATCGACTACACAGACAACAAGTAAACACTCATCTGTAGTCTATACACAGACTTATTGACATATAAATCAACCGTTTTGACTCCGGGGACAGGACAACATTTGTCATGCAGTGGGGGAGAGGGGGCGTGACAGAGCCATTAGTAATCCCCTACTAATGTTGTGTCCATATGTAAAGTGCTTTAAAAGCATAATTCATCCTATTCACACACGTGAATCAATACTTAAAGGAGCCATATGTAAGAAAGGTATTATGTTAAGTGATAAAAGGACTATAATGTGTTATATATGTTAGCACCGCGATCGACTGGAAACTGCCTTTGACTCGCCGTGACCACCATGTGGAGGTAGACAATGAATGAATGAATGAAACTTAGAAGAGGTTAAGGAAACTGAAATAAAAAAAACCCAACAATTTCAATGGTACAGCGAGTTTATTCACAGTTTAAAATAGTATTTAAATGTATGTTTATGTTGCGGAAAGGGATTTAAGAGTCGCTCCCGGGGCATTAGTCTTTCACTTCATGGGTGAAATAGGTTCTTCAAACTACCTGGCAACCTGGAGTTTGAGAGAGTGGGAGCAGTGCTCTGCAGAATTCCTTATTTGGATCACACTTCCCATTTGAAAGTCTACATATAGCCGCTTTAAACTCACCGCGGTGCGAGTCGTGAGCCTGTTTTCTGGAGTATGTTGACTCTACAGTGTGAGTGAGTGAGTGAATGAGTGAGTGAGTGAGTGACAGACTCTGTGGGCAGTCTGCTGCAGAGCCGTAATTGTTTTGTATTTTTTTTTAAACAAATATGAATTCCCAGTGCACTTGTAATGGCTTGTTGTTGCTATGGCTTTTCACAGTTCAGTCCTGCTATAGATGCTTTACAGTGTGATATCACCTCTTCATTACGTGATGTGAAGCACTTGTCTTTGCTGCTACTGGTGAGGTAAACACAGCAGAGGATGTTCAGCAGATGCACTACAGGAGTAAAGTGGTGACATACAATCAATAGAGAGCTATTGATTAAGATATCACACTCTGGAGACAGTTAGATGTTCCTCAGTGACTAACACCTTTCACAGCCTTTTTATTTTCCTACTGAACTGTACATGAACGGAACAGCCCTGCTTTTATCTTTATCACTGATATGGCTATTTCTTTGTAAATCATACCATACATAATGGCAGTTTTAAAATGTAACAGTTGAACAGTTGAATTAATGATTAACTCGTTTCTGTGTCTCTAGCCAGGATAGTGTCAATGAGCAGCATCATATTTGCAGTTGGACAAACAACCACTGCAGTGCTTTTGGGTATTTGAAATTAACAAGTCCTCAAAAATTAACATTTGGATATATATATAAAAAATGATTTAAGTGTACTTGCATGTGAGTAATAATCTGGTGATTAACTGAAAAATGGCATGAAATGATCAAACTTATCATATAGTGTTAACTTAAGTTTAACACTAGATATTTAAATATATCTAAAGATTTCTACATATTTAAATGTTTTTTTAGTCCGCTCAGTTTGCTTATGCCGTGGGCTGCTCTGTGACCAATTAATCATCTGTTTTTAGTCATAGTTAGTTTTCTGCGTGCAGTATCAGTTTGTTTTAAAGTGGCCGATAAAGTCATTTTAAACTCTTTTATAAAAACAACACATTTACTGCATGTTGACACAGCAATAATCCAGCCATATGAAAAACATAATGCTGTTTAACAAACATTCTTCTCCCATAAAGAAGAAATAAAAGGCCCAAGTCAAATAAAATGCAGTTGCTACTTTTTTTTTATTTACATTTTTACAGCCTGTGCATAATCAAGCGTTCATATTTACTTTTCTTTTCTTTTTTAAGATAGTATCACTCGAGGGATTTTAGTGTAATCTATCCTGTGCTCCGCCATCCAACAGTTTAAAAAACTCAATGAAGTCTGGGAATTCTAGAGCTTCGACATGTGTTTCAGTCAGAAAGTGCTTCTCTTCTGTTGTTCACCAGGACCATTGGATAACAAATCTCAAATCAACTGCACGGCCGGGTCAGTCTGACTTGGATTGGACCATCATCAGTGGAAAGCAGGAATCAACACCAGTGGACTTTACTGAGCCTGGGCTGAAAATCCACTTGGCAGAGACACAAACACAGCACCTCATTAAACTCAACACTCCCTTTGCTGCAATCACAGAGCCGAGCCTCGGTGCTGCAGCACTGATGGAGATCTCTGGAGCGTTGATGAAGGAGCACTGTGTTGTTGTTGTTGTTGCATGGTAATGTGGGGTGTTCTGGACCATGATACAAACATTGGAAGGGTATGGTGTGTCGTGTAAGGAGGTTTGAGGTTTATTTGGTTTGAACGTCTTCTGGACTCTTCCCTCCTCACCTGCTCCTTCAGTCATTCACATATTTAATTGGCAGAGATTTATTTAAGCCGGATTCTCTTCTTGACACACAACCCTCCCACTTTTCCGGGCTTTGGACGGGCACCAGGAGCACAGTGCATGTGCACTCCTGGTGGGAAAAGCATGCTCAACAACGTCAACAACGCTGTAAACGCTTCGGTTTATTTTCATATCCATTACAGATTTTTCTCTTTCGTGCAGGAAAGTTTGTCCAAAACTTCACGTAATATTCACCTAACTGTCATAAAGGAGTAAAGAAACCAGAAAGTATTTACATGCATGTTAAATAATAAAACATTGGTATTTTACACACATAACATAATAACATGTGGCTTTGGTTCAATTCACTCAATCAGTGGGAAGCAGGTGGGATTAGGAACCTTTGATTGATCACTAAATTATTCAGCAAATAATTTTATCAGTCATTCCCAGAGGCTGGATTGGGAATTTATCACTCACCAAATACATGTATATGACATCATATACAGTATATCATCTGAATAACACATATTAATCATTTTCCTGTAGTTATTAACATTATGTACACATTTGCTAGATTTTAGTTAATGTGTTTGTGTGGGGTTCTCAGTTTTCTCCCACACTCCAAAAACACACAGAGGTTAATTGGACACTCTAAATTCACCGTAGGTGTGAAGGTGAGAGAATGTGTGTGTGTGTGTGTGTGTGTTGGACCTGTGATGAACTGGTGACCTGTGCAGGGTGAACGCTGCGCTTCATCACATGTCAGCTGGGATTGGTTCGAGCCCCCCTGCAACTCTCATGTCAGGAGAAGGCAAATGAATATATATACTGTATAAAGAGAAATCTTTCAGAAACAAAAGTTATTGTTTTTTATTTGGAAAATCACAAACTGAATTCACCTTCTTATATTCAAATGTGAGTCAAGCTCACTGAGCTGAAGACTGAATCAAGCTAAAACATGAACCACTGAGTCTTTTCTGGTCAGGAGTCTCTGTCTGTCTGTCTGTCTGTCTGTCTGTCTGTCTCACACTCTCTCTGTCTCACACTGTCTCTCTCGCTCTCTCTCTCTCTGTCTGTCTCACACTCTCTGTGTGTCTCTGTCTGTCTGTCTCACACTCTCTCTGTGTCTCTGTCTGTATCACACTCTCTCTTTCACACTCTGGCCTGTCTGTCTCTCTTGTCTCACACCCCTCTCTGTGTTCTGTCTGTCTGTCTCTCTCTGTTCTCTCTCTCTCTGTCTGCTTCTGTTCTCTGTCTTCTCTCTCTCTGTCTCTCTCGTTTCCTTCTCTGTCTCTCTCTCATTTCTGTCTGTTCTGTCTCTCTCTCTCTCTCTCTCTGTCTCTCTCTCTCTGTCTCTGTCTGTCTGTCTGTCTGTCACTCAGGCTCAGTTGTGTGAATGGACTTGGCGATCACAAGTGATGACTCTTCACTCGCTCTCCTCTGTAGCATTTCCTTTTCCCTCCCACTTCCCCTCGTACACTTTGTAGCCTCAAATGTGCCGTCTTCTTTGTCCAGTCCTTTCTCCGGGCTCTTTCTCTGCCTTCCTGCCTTTTCTCCTCAAGTGCCCTATTTGCCTCTGATGACCTTTCTCATTTTCTCTTTCTTCCTCTGCTTCTCTCTCTGTGTCTCACTCTGCAGGTACCACCAGGCAGCCTAAGGAGGGGGAGGTGCCGGGGGTGGACTACAACTTTGTGAGTGTGGAGCGTTTTATGGAACTAGAGCAAAGTGGAGCCCTGCTAGAGAGTGGAACATATGAAGGTGAGTTCTGGGAGTGCTGTGGCCGCTGTCCAGGAAACTTTCTGCAGCTGCGAGACGAGTACAAGTGTTTGGGGAGCGGAATTAGGAACATGTTTCGCTCGAGATGTTTGACTGTTTTTAAACAGAATCTGCCATCTTGTGCCACTGTGAAAATATCGTTGCTTACTAGAACAGATGTCAGGTGATGTTTTTACACACAGCTTTGGATCAGCGGTAGAGCAGCTCATCCTCCAGCTCGTCTACATGCTGCTGTGTGTCTGACACAACCTTCTGCTTATAGATGGGCAGCGTGAATGGGTGTAAAAGAGCTATGAGTGGACATCAAGAATAGAACAGTGCGACACAAATACAAACCTTTGAATGTAAACAAAAGCGGTGTGTGTCTGTGTTGTGGAAGTGGGCTGGATGAATGCAAACATTGTCGTGTTTACCAGGAGTTCATCCTTATTTGCATGTTCTTGTTCATGTGTGGATTTACCAGCAGATCTCCTCACATAACCTCGAGCAAGTGTCGATGGTTATCGTCTTCTGCGCTGATAACCAGACTGGAAAGCACTGCACTAAGTAGCATGTGTAGTCAAGTATGGTCAGTGTGATCTGGAAATGTGGACATGCTCACATTCGTGTCCCCTCAGGCCCTGGTCATAGTTCGGAGTCTGTGAAGACTGTATGGGCGGAATAAGACTTTTCTTTCCAGTATTGCCGGGCGGTAAAGATATACATTTTTCATATACCACAAGACGTGTGCAACACTATGTGGTGCAACCACTGTGTTTGGGGGGAACCGTTTTCACTGCTGCACAACCCTTGCTAAGTAACTGTGTTAGTAATAATAAGTTATTTTTTGGTTTGGTTTTTTTTATAATTTTTTTTTTCCAGGTTTTCTGCCAAATTTCATTTTCCTGTTTTCAGAGTAATTTTTTCTGCTTTTCTGAATCATTTTTTTTCTGAGTTATCGAGATACTGCCGAGCATGCCGTATCTGTCCAACTGATCCTGGAGAGTCATTGCTATGTCTAGCAGATCTGAAAAGGCTTTCCTTCTGAACAGGCTCATGCTAATAAAACCATCTATGTGTCTTAAACCAGATCAAATTAAAACTTGATTAAACTAAACAAGCCGTCCATGTTGTTACCATTAAATCGAGCTCTCAATGAAGGAATGAATGTGTTCATTGTTTCAAATGCTCTCTAAACTTAGAAAAAGAATGATTCAGTAAATCAGAAAAAAATACTGTAAAAAACAGAAAAAAGAAACCAATTTTTACATGAACATGAGAGTCAAGAGTCAAAAAAAAGAGAAAATATCATTATATCAACTTTTTTTTTTCAGTTTTGGTCAAAAGAGACAGTGGAGAAGACGGGAACTCTGGACACCTGCTTGAGATTATGTGAGATTATGTGAGATTATGTGAGGAGGTCCACTGTTACCCACATTATGAACAACCCATCACTCACACAACACAAAGACTCTCATATGAGCGTGAATTGCTGGCAAGAAATCACTGCGATCTGAAGGGAATGTGAGATTGATATTAGTATGAATGGAGTCACAAACGTGTGTGTGTGTGTGTGTGCGGGGTTGATTTCATAACTGCATGTTCACGTATTTTGCACAGATTTCGAGTGTGTATCTGTCCCCCCAGAGTTTATTTATGTACGTTATGGGAAGCTGTTTAAGATTAAAATAAGAGGAAGTAGAGATGGAGACAAGATGAGAAAACTATTTAGAGGGCAGTGATGTAGGACAGAATCAGAGAATCATCAGAACACTCTTCAAGGTAATTGTAGTGCATGCATGGTTTCTGTGTGTGTGTGTGTGTGAGCACATAATGTAAGAGCTCGTGTGTATGGTGAGTCACAACTGAAGGCGGCTATTGAACTAAGCATAAAGCCAAGATGCTTTAGGGCAAACCAGGAGTGGTGAGGAGGATCAGGGGAGCATTGTTGTTTTTTTGAGGGGTTTTTTTAAGCATCAGGGTGCAAAAGCAGGAAGTCTGGCCTGAACTAATCCCAACATGATTTATGTTCTGCAGAGAATCTCTTCAGTTTGTCCTTTAAGTGTTTCTTCAGGTTTTTGTGAAGGGTGATGGTATGAGGTCCTGACTCATGACGGTGACAAGCTGCCTGCCTGCGTGTGTGCACTGTGAACAACATCAAACAGAATCACTTAATAACATGGCTGCTGTCAGGGACACAGGGAAAAAGAAAAAGAATAATAGTATAATACACGCACATACGAGTGCTGCCTCGTTTCAAACACCGAACACCACTAAATATTACATTTGAACTTGCTGTTGGAGGCAGCAGTGGATCAACAGGTCCTGTGTGCTGTGTTTAAAATGCAACACACGTTTGTCAAACATAAAGGCATCGTTTTACGATAGGTACGCTAGACTTAAGCAGGTGCAGATTTGATTTGTGAAGTTGCTAAAATGATTTTCCTTGAGTCCCTGCTGACAGACAGACTTTTATGAGGTCAAGCGTTCCTGTCTTATGCTGATTCTTGGCATGTGGTGGGGGGGGGGTGTGGCTGTGTTTCAGCTCAATATCAGAACTAATCTGCGTTCATATTAAAGTGATTCTCTCTGCACTTATAAGACAAAATACTACAGATGAGAAACAGCGACGGGGTTTCTGTTATGTGACTGATAAAGAGGTGAAACTGAAATATGAAGCAAGAAGGTGTTTCCTGAACAGAATGTATGATGCAAGTTGTGTGGACGATTTGGGTAAAATATCAAAAATAATTATGGATTTTTTTTTTTTAATTCATTTTAATTGAATTCACTATTTTCCCTTTTCAAACGGAAGAGGAGATTTTTATTCTCAATGACTTTTTTTTGTATTCCTAGTTAAATTAAGGTCAAATCACATTTAAATATATATTTATATACTTTGTTCTGAAAACAATCGAAACAGCTGTACTGTGGCTGAACTTTGTATAAACCCACAAACCGGAATGATCCCTAAGTGAAGTTGGTGGATGTTCGCTGCAGATCATGGTGGATCATGCTGTATGTGACTGTACACTTGTTTACATGTGCCAGTGTGTGCACATTCATGCTTTAATCACAGTGCCGTGGGCAGCAGGCTAAGTGTACTTATACCGAGGAAGAAGTGGCTGCAATCGAGCCTGTCGTAATATCTCTCCGCCTCCTGCGGGGATGAAAGTAAACTGATGTCTGTGGTCTATGAGCCACTGATCCTTTCTTTGTCCTTTATTGCTGCCTCATTCCCTCTCCTTTGCTCAGCTGTTGTTCTCCTCCCTCTGCCCCCGTCCCTTGGCTTCCTCTTTGTGAAACCCTCACTCCTCTCCACTTTGAGGGATTATAAAATAAGACGTCTCTGCCTCTCGCTCACACTTAATGTTTTATCATAAAAATATATTTCCCTGACAGCGAGGGTCTTGTTTATATTTCAAATGAAAGTCGAGCCGTCCTGTGGCTGACGAGCAAACGTGACCAGTCAGAAATGTGTGTTTAGCAATGTGGAAAATAAGAGTTGATAGAGAGATGCGTCTCTGGTATAATGTGGAGTAAGTCATGGTTTATACTTAACATTTACTCCATAACTAACAAGCTCTTCACCTCCCTCCAAACAGAGCTGCTCACAATGACATAGAAGATTCTATATCTTCACCAACTGAGTTCAAATATTATAGCGTACGTTAGCAGGTGTCCTCTGAAGGCAACATTTTTAGAAAGAACAATATCTAATTTATCTCCATGCAAATGACTCACAGACAGAAATACGTTAAAGCAGCACTCTGCTCATAAAGTAGAAGATGAAGTGCACTTGTGCTCTAAACCATCCAAATATGACTGAATATAACTTTGTACTTGTGTAGTTTGTTGTTGTAACTTAGAACAACAAAGTTGTTGTGGCTGTTATTATGTTGCGTGCAGACAATGCAGTGGGTCATTTATCATTTGTCCCTGGGGTCATATTAAGCCTTTTGTGTTTACATTTGATACTTTACTCAGCACCAAGATTTTGTTTGTTTTTCCAGAGAAGAGGAAAAAGAGATTTTCTTGAGACAAATCCAAGAACACTGTCAGCTTTTGAGGAAGCAATTAGCTGTGATTTGAAATGAACTAACATGTTGTTCCTCTCACTAACACCGTGTTAATCTTTCTCCACACATACACATGTCCCACGTCTGTCCAAAGCAACAGCTGTAGTTTAGGGAGAGTCATCTTAATTAAGATAAACAGACAGCCGGTTTGGGCTTTGAGAGCTGAACCTGTGAGTCAGTTAGTTTAATACAGCAGAGACAAAGTCAGGTTATTTTACTGGACCCAAGTGGACTTAGCAAATCTGGACCTATATTGACCTAAACCATACGATATATATATATATATATATGTATGTATGTGTATATATATATATACTGGCAACCTGTCCAAGGTGTCAGCTGGGATTAGCTCCTCCTCCTACTTTATCCTCTCTCCTCATGTGGAGGATAAAGTAGTAGACAATGAATGAATGAATAAATAAAAGGGGGCATATACTGAAGCTACCTAGAGTAGCAGAGACAGACACAATAAATCAGTTCCCCTCAAGTGTATCTATACTGGGACATTCAATAAATGAGGGAACTTTACTGTACTGAATGAAGAGCCATCAGTGTGGTAGTGTGGACATCACAGGTTTGCTCTGTGTAAGGACAGAGGACGGAGTCAGGGAAGGTTGCTGGCTATAGGAGAACAGCATACAGGGCGAATGATAGGGCAGAGAAATTTGTCATCCACTAAAGGTGAAATGGAAGCACACTGATGCTTTGACTGTACATGTAGAGGTTTGGCCTTGTCACTGTTTTTAGGACAAAGCCACCTTGTGTTATAGTTGACCCTTATTATCTGTGTGTTTGTGTTGCAGTGGCAGATAAATAC